>NW_026610550.1:0-229998 GCF_029499605.1 Hyla sarda
GAGAGCGAGCCAGACAAGAGAGAGAGCGAGCCAGATATGAGAGCAAGCGAGCGAGCCAGATATGCGAGCGAGCAAGCCAGATAAGAGAGCGAGCCAGACAAGAGAGCAAGCGAGCGAGCCAGATATGAGAGCAAGCGAGCGAGCCAGATATGAGAGCAAGCGAGCAAGCCAGATATGAGAGCGTGCCAGATAAGAGAGCGAACCAGACAAGAAAGCAAGCGAGCCAGACAGATATGAGAGCGAGCGAGCCAGATAAGAGAGCGAGCAAGACAAGAGAGCAAGTGAGCGAGCCAGATATGAGAGCGAGCGAGCCAGACATGAGAGCAAGTGAGCGAGCCAGGTATGAGAGCGAGCGAGCCAGATAAGAGAGCGAGCCAGACAAGAGAGCAAGTGAGCGAGCCAGATATGAGAGCGAGCGAGCCATGAAAGAAAGCGAGACATACAAGAGAGCAAGCGAGCGAGCCAGATATGAGAGCAAGCGAGCAAGCCAGATATTAGAGCGAGCCAGATAAGAAAGCAAGCCAGACAAGAGAGCAAGCGATCGAGCCAGATATGAGAGCAAGCGAGCCAACCAGATGTGAGAGCGAGCGAGCCAGATATGCGAGCGAGCCAGATAAGAGAGCAAGCCAGACAAGAGAGCAGCGAGCGAGCCAGATATGTTAGCGAGCAAGCCAGATAAGAGAGCGAGCCAGAAAAGAGAGCAAGTGAGCGAGCCAGATATGAGAGAAAGCGAGCGAGCCAGATGTGAGAGCGAAACAGATAAGAGAGTAATTGAGCAAGCCAGATGTGAGAGAGAGCGAGGCAGATAAGAGAGCGAGCCAGACAATTAAGCAAGCGAGCGAGCCAGATATGAGAGCAAGCGAGCGATCCAGATATACGAGCGAGCCAGACATGAGAGCGAGCGAGCCAGATATGAGAACAAGCGAGCCAGCCAGATATGAGAGCGAGCGAGACAGATAAGAGAGCGAGCAAGACAAGAGAGCAAGCGAGCTAGCCAGATATGAGAGCAAGCGAGCAAGCCAGATTTGAGAGCGAGCGAGCCAGATATGCGAGCGAGCAAGATAAGAGAGCGAGCCAGACAAGAGAGCAAGCGAGCAAGCCAGACATGAGAGCAAGCAAGCGAGCCAGATATGAGAGCGAGCGAGCCAGATAAGAGAGCGAGCCAGACAAGAGAGCAAGCGAGCAAGCCAGAAATGAGAGCAAGGGAGCGAGTCAGATATGAGAGCACGCGAGCGAGCCAGATGTGAGAGCGAGCGAGCCAGATATGCGAGCGAGCCAGATAAGAGAGTGAGCCAGAAAAGAGAGCAAGCGAGCGAGCCAGATATGAGAGCAAGCGAGCGAGCCAGATGTGAGAGCGAGCGAGCCAGATATGCGAGCGAGCCAAATAAGAGAGCGAGCCAGACAAGAGAGCAAGCGAGCGAGCCAGATATGCTAGCAAGCGAGCCAGATAAGAGAGCGAGCCAGACAAGAGAGCAAGCGAGCGAGCCAGATATTTCAGCAAGCGAGCAAGCCAGATATGAGAGCAAGAGAGCGAGCCAGACAAGGGAGCAAGCGAGCAAACCAGACAAGAGAGCAAGAGAGCGAGCCAGATATGAGCGCAAGCGAGCGAGCCAGATATGAGAGCAAGCGAGTGAGCCAGATATGAGAGCGTGCCAGATAAGAAAGCGAACCAGACAAGAAAGCAAGCGAGCCAGACAGATATGAGAGCGAGCAAGCCAGATATGAGAGCGAGTGAGCCAGACATGAGAGCAAGTGAGCGAGCAATACATGAGAGCGAGCGAGCAATACATGAGAGCAAGCGAGCAAGCCAGATATGAGAGTGAACGAGCCAGATAAGAGAGCGAGCCAGACAAGAGAGCAAGCGAGCGAGCCAGATGTCAGAGGAAGCCAGATAAAAGAGCGAGCCAGACAAGAGAGCAAGCGAGCTAGACAGATATGAGAGTGAGCGAGCCAGACATGAGAGTAAGCGAGCGAGCAAGATATGAGAGCGAACAAGCCAGATAAGAGAGCGAGCCAGACAAGAGAGCATGCGAGCGAGCCAGATATGAGAGCAAGCGAGCGAACCAGATGTGAGAGCGAGACAGATAAGAGAACGAGCCAGACAAGAGAGCAAGCGAGCGAGCCAGATATGAGAGCACGCGAGCGAGCCAGATGTGAGAGCGAGCGAGCCAGATATGCGAGCGAGCCAGATAAGAGAGTGAGCCAGAAAAGAGAGCAAGCGAGCGAGTCAGAAATGAGAGCAAGCGAGCAAGCCAGATGAGAGAGCGAGCGAGCCAGATATGCGAGCGAGCCAAATAAGAGAGCGAGCCAGACAAGAGAGCAAGCAAGCGAGCCAGATATGCTAGCAAGCGAGCCAGATAAGAGAGCGAGCCAGACAAGAGAGCAAGCGAGCGAGCCAGATATTTCAGCAAGCGAGCAAGCCAGATATGAGAGCAAGAGAGCGAGCCAGACAAGGGAGCAAGCGAGCGAGCCAGACAAGAGAGCAAGAGAGCGAGCCAGATATGAGCGCAAGCGAGCGGGCCAGATATGAGAGCAAGCAAGTGAGCCAGATATGAGAGCGTGCCAGATAAGAAAGCGAACCAGACAAGAGAGCAAGCGAGCGAGACAGATATGACAGCGAGCAAAACCAGACATGAGAGCAAGCGAGCGAGCCAGATATGTGAGCGAGCGAGCCAGATATGAGAGCTAGCTAGCCAGATTTGCGAGCGAGCGAGCCAGATTTTTAAGCGAACAGGCCAGATAAGAGAGCGAACCAGAGAAGAGCGCAAGCGAGCGAGCCAGATATGAGAGCAAGCGAGCGAGCCAGATATGCGAGCGGGCCATATAAGAGAGCGAGCCAGACATGAGAGCAAGCGAGCGAGCCAGATATGAGAGCGAGCCAGACATGAGAGCAAGCGAGCGAGCCAGATATGAGAGCGAGCGAGACAGATATGCGAACGAGTCAGATAAGAGAGCGAGCCAGACAAGAGAGCAAGCGAGCGAGCCAGATATGAGAGCAAGCGAGCGAGCCAGATGTGAGCGAGCGAGCCAGATATGCGAGCGAGCCAGATAAGAGATCGAGCCAGACAAGAGAGCAAGCGAGCAAGCCTGATATGAGACAAAGTGAGCGAGCCAGATGTGAGCGAGCGAGCCAGATATGCGAGCGAGCCAGATAAGAGAGCGAGCCAGATATGCGAGCGAGTGAGCCAGATAAGAGAGCGAGCCAGACAGGAGAGCGAGCGAGCGAGCCAGATATGAGAGCGAGCGAGCCAGATAAGAGAGCGAGCCAGACAGGAGAGCGAGCGAGCGAGCCAGATATGAGAGCAAGCGAACGAGCCAGATGTGAGAGCGAGCGAGCCAGATATGCGAGCGAGCCATATAAGAGAGCGAGACAGACAAGAGAGCAAGAGAGCCAGATATAAGAGCAAGCGAGCAAGCCAGATATATGAGCGAGCCAGATAAGAGAGCGAGCCAGACAAGAGAGCAAGCGAGCGAGCCAGATATGAGAGCAAGCGAGCGAGCCAGAGGTGAGAGTGAGCGAGCCAGATATGCGAGCGAGCCAGTTAAGAGAGCGAGCCAGACAAGAGAGCAAGCGAGCGAGACACATATGAGAGCAAGCGAGCGAGCCAGATATGAGAGCAAGCGAGCAAGCCAGATATGAGAGCGAGCCAGATAAGAGAGCGAACCAGACAAGAGAGCAAGCGAGCGAGCGAGATATCAGAGTGAGCGAGCCACATATGAGAGCGAGCTAGCCAGATGAGCGAGCGAGCCATTTAAGTGAGAGAGCCAGACAAGAGAGTAAGCGAGCGAGCCAGATATGAGAGCGAGTGAGCCAGACATGAGAGCAAGTGAGCGAGCAATACATGAGAGCGAGCGAGCAATACATGAGAGCAAGCGAGCAAGCCAGATATTAGAGTGAGCGAGCCAGATAAGAGAGCGAGCCAGACAAGAGAGCAAGCGAGCGAGCCAGATAAAAGAGCAAGCCAGATAAAAGAGCGAGCCAGACAAGAGAGCAAGCGAGCTAGACAGATATGAGAGTGAGCGAGCCAGACATGAGAGCAAGCGAGCGAGCAAGATATGAGAGCGAACAAGCCAGATAAGAGAGCGAGCCAGACAAGAGAGCATGCGAGCGAGCCAGATATGAGAGCAAGCGAGCAAGCCAGATATACGAGCGAGCCAGATAAGAGAGCGAGCCAGATAAGAGAGCAAGCGAGCGAGCCAGATATGAGAGCAAGCGAGCGAGCCAGAGGTGAGAGTGAGCGAGCCAGATATGCGAGCGAGCCAGTTAAGAGAGCGAGCCAGACAAGAGAGCAAGCGAGCGAGACACATATGAGAGCAAGCGAGCGAGCCAGATATGAGAGCAAGCGAGCAAGCCAGATATGAGAGCGAGCCAGATAAGAGAGCGAACCAGACAAGAGAGCAAGCGAGCGAGCGAGATATCAGAGTGAGCGAGCCACATATGAGAGCGAGCTAGCCAGATGAGCAAGCGAGCCATTTAATGAGAGAGCCAGACAAGAGAGTAAGCGAGCGAGCCAGATATGAGAGCGAGTGAGCCAGACATGAGAGCAAGTGAGCGAGCAATACATGAGAGCGAGCGAGCAATACATGAGAGCAAGCGAGCAAGCCAGATATGAGAGTGAGCGAGCCAGATAAGAGAGCGAGCCAGACAAGAGAGCAAGAGAGCGAGCCAGATGTCAGAGCAAGCCAGATAAAAGAGCGAGCCAGACAAGAGAGCAAGCGAGCTAGACAGATATGAGAGTGAGCGAGCCAGAAATGAGAGCAAGCGAGCGAGCAAGTTATGAGAGCGAACAAGCCAGATAAGAGAGCGAGCCAGACAAGAGAGCATGCGAGCGATCCAGATATGAGAGCAAGCGAGCGAGCCAGATGTGAGAGCGAGACAGATAAGAGAATGAGCCAGACAAGAGAGCAAGCGAGCGAGCCAGATATGAGAGCACGCGAGCGAGCCAGATGTGAGAGCGAGCGAGCCAGATATGCGAGCGAGCCAGATAAGAGAGTGAGCCAGAAAAGAGAGCAAGCGAGCCAGACATGAGAGCAAGCGAGCGAGCAAGATATGAGAGCAAACAAGCCAGATAATAGAGCGAGCCAGACAAGAGAGCATGCGAGCGATCCAGATATGAGAGCAAGCGAGCGAGCCAGATGTGAGAGCGAGACAGATAAGAGAATGAGCCAGACAAGAGAGCAAGCGAGCGAGCCAGATATGAGAGCACGCGAGCGAGCCAGATGTGAGAGCGAGCGAGCCAGATATGCGAGCGAGCCAGATAAGAGAGTGAGCCAGAAAAGAGAGCAAGCGAGCGAGCCAGATGTGAGAGCGAGCGAGCCAGATATGCGAGCGAGCCAAATAAGAGAGCGAGCCAGACAAGAGAGCAAGCGAGCGAGCCAGATATGCTAGCAAGCGAGCCAGATAAGAGAGCGAGCAAGACAAGAGAGCAAGCGAGCGAGCCAGATATTTCAGCAAGCGAGCAAGCCAGATATGAGAGCAAGAGAGCGAGCCAGACAAGGGAGCAAGCGAGCGAGCCAGACAAGAGAGCAAGAGAGCGAGCCATATATGAGTTCAAGCGAGCGAGCCAGATATGAGAGCAAGCGAGTGAGCCAGATATGAGAGCGTGCCAGATAAGAAAGCGAACCAGACAAGAGAGCAAGCGAGTGAGACAGATATGACAGCGAGCAAAACCAGACATGAGAGCAAGCGAGCGAGCCAGATATGTGAGCGAGCGAGCCAGATATGAGAGCGAGCTAGCCAGATTTGCGAGCGAGCGAGCCAGATTTTCGAGCGAACAGGCCAGATAAGAGAGCGAGCCAGAGAAGAGCGCAAGCGAGCGAGCCAGATATGAGAGCAAGCGAGCGAGCCAGATATGCGAGCGGGCCATATAAGAGAGCGAGCCAGACATGAGAGCAAGCGAGCGAGCCAGATATGAGAGCGAGCCAGACATGAGAGCGAGCGAGCCAGATATGAGAGCGAGCGAGACAGATATGCGAACGAGTCAGATAAGAGAGCGAGCCAGACAAGAGAGCAAGCGAGCGAGCCAGATATGAGAGCAAGCGAGCGAGCCAGATGTGAGCGAGCGAGCCAGATATGCGAGCGAGCCAGATAAGAGAGCGAGCCAGATATGCGAGCGAGCGAGCCAGATATGCGAGCAAGTGAGCCAGATAAGAGAGCGAGCCAGACAGGAGAGCGAGCGAGCGAGCCAGATATGAGAGCGAGCGAGCCAGATAAGAGAGCGAGCCAGACAGGAGAGCGAGCGAGCGAGCCAGACATGAGAGCAAGCGAACGAGCCAGATGTGAGAGCGAGCGAGCCAGATATGCGAGCGAGCCATATAAGAGAGCGAGACAGACAGGAGAGCAAGAGAGCCAGATATAAGAGCAAGCGAGCAAGCCAGATATACGAGCGAGCCAGATAAGAGAGCGAGCCAGACAAGAGAGCAAGCGAGCGAGCCAGATATGAGAGCGAGCAAGCAAGGAATGAGAGTAAGCCAGCAAGCCAGATATGAGAACGAGCGAGCCAGACATGAGAGCAAGCGAGCGAGCAAGATATGCGAGCGAGCGAGCCAGATAAGAGAGCGAGCCAGACAAGAGGACAAGCGAGCGAGCCAGATGTGGGAGCGAGCGAGCCAGATATGCGAGCAAGCCAGATAAGAGAGCGAGCCAGACAAGAGAGAGAGCGAGCCAGATATGAGAGCAAGCGAGCGAGCCAGATATGCGAGCGAGCGAGCCAGATAAGAGAGCGAGCCAGATAAGAGAGCGAGCCAGACAAGAGAGCAAGCGAGCGAGCCAGATATGAGAGCAAGCGAGCGAGCCAGATATGAGAGCAAGCGCGCAAGCCAGATATGAGAGCGTGCCAGATAAGAGAGCGAACCAGACAAGAAAGCAAGCGAGCCAGACAGATATGAGAGCGAGCGAGCCAGATAAGAGAGCGAGCAAGACAAGAGAGCAAGTGAGCGAGCCAGATATGAGAGCGAGCGAGCCAGACATGAGAGCAAGCGAGCGAGCCAGATATGAGAGCGAGCGAGCCAGATAAGTGAGCGAGCCAGACAAGAGAGCAAGTGAGCGAGCCAGATATGAGAGCGAGCGAGCCATGAAAGAGAGCGAGACAGACAAGAGAGCAAGCGAGCGAGCCAGATATGAGAGCAAGCGAGCAAGCCAGATATTAGAGCGAGCCAGATAAGAAAGCAAGCCAGACAAGAGAGCAAGCGATCGAGCCAGATATGAGAGCAAGCGAGCCAACCAGATGTGAGAGCGAGCGAGCCAGATATGCGAGCGAGCCAGATAAGAGAGCGAGCCAGACAAGAGAGCAGCGAGCCAGATATGTTAGCGAGCAAGCCAGATAAGAGAGCGAGCCAGACAAGAGAGCAAGTGAGCGAGCAAGATATGAGAGAAAGCGAGCGAGCCAGATGTGAGAGCGAAACAGATAAGAGAGTAATTGAGCAAGCCAGATGTGAGAGAGAGCGTGGCAGATAAGAGAGCGAGCCAGACAATTAAGCAAGCGAGCGAGCCAGATATGAGAGCAAGCGAGCGATCCAGATATACGAGCGAGCCAGACATGAGAGCGAGCGAGCCAGATATGAGAACAAGCGAGCCAGCCAGATATGAGAGCGAGCGAGACAGATAAGAGAGCGAGCAAGACAAGAGAGCAAGCGAGCTAGCCAGATATGAGAGCAAGCGAGCAAGCCAGATTTGAGAGCGAGCGAGCCAGATATGCGAGCGAGCAAGATAAGAGAGCGAGCCAGACAAGAGAGCAAGCGAGCAAGCCAGAAATGAGAGCAAGGGAGCGAGTCAGATATGAGAGCGAGCGAGCCAGACACGAGAGCAAGCGAGCGAGCCAGATATGAGAGCGAGCGAGCCAGATAAGAGAGCGAGCCAGACAAGAGAGCAAGCGAGCAAGCCAGAAATGAGAGCAATTGAGCGAGTCAGATATGAGAGCAAGCGAGCGAGCCAGATATGAGAGCGAGCTAGCCAGATATGCGAGCGAGCCAGATAAGAGAATGAGCCAGTCAAGAGAGCAAGCGAGCTAGCCAGATATGAGAACAAGCGAGCAAACCAGATTTGAGAGCGAGGGAGCTAGATATGCGAGCGAGCCAGATATGCGAGCGAACAAGATAAGAGAGTGAGCCACACAAGAGAGCAAGCGAGCGAGCCAGATATGAGAGCAAGCGAGCGAGCCAGATGTGAGAGCGAGCCAGATAAGAGAGCCAGCCAAACAAGAGAGCAAGCGAGCGAGCCAGATATGAGAGCAAGCGAGCGAGCCAGATGTGAGAGCGAGCAAGCCAGATATGCGAGCGAGCCAGATAAGAGAGCGAGCCAGACAAGAGAGCAAGCGAGCGAGCCAGATGTGAGAGCGAGCCAGATAAGAGAGCCAGCCAAACGAGAGAGCAAGCGAGCGAGCCAGATATGAGAGCAAGCGAGCGAGCCAGATGTGAGAGCAAGCGAGCCAGATTTGCGAGCGAGCCAAATAAGAGAGCGAGCCAGACAAGAGAGCAAGCTAGCAAGCCAGATATGAGAGTAAGCTTGCCAGATAAGAGAGGGAGCCAGACAAGAGAGCAAGCGAGCGAGCCAGATGTGAGAGCGAGCGAGCCAGATATGCGAGCGAGCCATATAAGAGAGCGAGCTAGACAAGAGAGCAAGCGAGCGAGCCAGATATGAGAGCGAGCGAGCCAGACATGAGAGCAAGCGAGCGAGCCAGATATGAGAGCGAGCGAGCCAGATAAGAGAGCGAGCCAGACAAGAGAGCAAGAGAGCGAGCCAGATGTTAGAGCGAGCCAGATAAGAGAGCGAGCCAGACAAGAGAGCAAGCGAGCGAGCCAGATATGAGAGCAAGCGAGCGAGCCAGAGGTGAGAGTGAGCGAGCCAGATATGCGAGCGAGCCAGTTAAGAGAGCGAGCCAGACAAGAGAGCAAGCGAGCGAGCAAGATATCAGAGTGAGCGAGCCACATATGAGAGCGAGCTAGCCAGATGAACGAGCGAGCCATTTAAGTGAGAGAGCCAGACAAGAGAGTAAGCGAGCGAGCCAGATATGAGAGCGACTGAGCCAGACATGAGAGCAAGCGAGCAAGCCAGATATGAGAGCGAGCCAGATAAGAGAGCGAACCAGACAAGAGAGCAAGCGAGCGAGCGAGATATCAGAGTGAGCGAGCCACATATGAGAGCGAGCTAGCCAGATGAGCGAGCCATTTAAGTGAGAGAGCCAGACAAGAGAGTAAGCGAGCGAGCCAGATATGAGAGCGAGTGAGCCAGACATGAGAGCAAGTGAGCGAGCAATACATGAGAGCGAACGAGCAATACATGAGAGCAAGCGAGCAAGCCAGATATGAGAGTGAGCGAGCCAGATAAGAGAGCGAGCCAGACAAGAGAGCAAGCGAGCGAGCCAGATGTAAGAGCAAGCCAGATAAAAAAGCGAGCCAGACAAGAGAGCAAGCGAGCTAGACAGATATGAGAGTGAGCGAGCCAGACATGAGAGCAAGCGAGCGAGCAAGATGTGAGAGCGAACAAGCCAGATAAGAGAGCGAGCCAGACAAGAGAGCATGCGAGCGAACCAGATATGAGAGCAAGCGAGCGAGCCAGATGTGAGAGCGAGACAGATAAGAGAGCGAGCCAGACAAGAGAGCAAGCGAGCGAGCCAGATATGAGAGCACGCGAGCGAGCCAGATGTGAGAGCGAGCGAGCCAGATATGCGAGAGAGCCAGATAAGAGAGTGAGCCAGAAAAGAGAGCAAGCGAGCGAGCCAGATATGAGAGCAAGCGAGCGAGCCAGATGTGAGAGCGAGCGAGCCAGATATGCGAGCGAGCCAAATAAGAGAGCGAGCCAGACAAGAGAGCAAGCAAGCGAGCCAGATATGCTAGCAAGCGAGCCAGATAAGAGAGCGAGCCAGACAAGAGAGCAAGCGAGCGAGCCAGATATTTCAGCAAGCGAGCAAGCCAGATATGAGAGCAAGGGAGCGAGCCAGACAAGGGAGCAAGCGAGCGAGCCAGACAAGAGAGCAAGAGAGCGAGCCAGATATGAGCGCAAGCGAGCGAGCCAGATATGAGAGCGACTGAGCCAGACATGAGAGCAAGCGAGCAAGCCAGATATGAGAGCGAGCCAGATAAGAGAGCGAACCAGACAAGAGAGCAAGCGAGCGAGCGAGATATCAAAGTGAGCGAGCCACATATGAGAGCGAGCTAGCCAGATGAGCGAGCCATTTAAGTGAGAGAGCCAGACAAGAGAGTAAGCGAGCGAGCCAGATATGAGAGCGAGTGAGCCAGACATGAGAGCAAGTGAGCGAGCAATACATGAGAGCGAACGAGCAATACATGAGAGCAAGCGAGCAAGCCAGATATGAGAGTGAGCGAGCCAGATAAGAGAGCGAGCCAGACAAGAGAGCAAGCGAGCGAGCCAGATGTCAGAGCAAGCCAGATAAAAGAGCGAGCCAGACAAGAGAGCAAGCGAGCTAGACAGATATGAGAGTGAGCGAGCCAGACATGAGAGCAAGCGAGCGAGCAAGATGTGAGAGCGAACAAGCCAGATAAGAGAGCGAGCCAGACAAGAGAGCATGCGAGCGAGCCAGATATGAGAGCAAGCGAGCGAGCCAGATGTGAGAGCGAGACAGATAAGAGAGCGAGCCAGACAAGAGAGCAAGCGAGCGAGCCAGATATGAGAGCACGCGAGCGAGCCAGATGTGAGAGCGAGCGAGCCAGATATGCGAGCGAGCCAGATAAGAGAGTGAGCCAGAAAAGAGAGCAAGCGAGCGAGCCAGATATGAGAGCAAGCGAGCGAGCCAGATGTGAGAGCGAGCGAGCCAGATATGCGAGCGAGCCAAATAAGAGAGCGAGCCAGACAAGAGAGCAAGCAAGCGAGCCAGATATGCTAGCAAGCGAGCCAGATAAGAGAGCGAGCCAGACAAGAGAGCAAGCGAGCGAGCCAGATATTTCAGCAAGCGAGCAAGCCAGATATGAGAGCAAGGGAGCGAGCCAGACAAGGGAGCAAGCGAGCGAGCCAGACAAGAGAGCAAGAGAGCGAGCCAGATATGAGCGCAAGCGAGCGAGCCAGATATGAGAGCAAGCGAGTGAGCCAGATATGAGAGCGTGCCAGATAAGAAAGCGAACCAGACAAGAGAGCAAGCGAGCGAGACAGATATGACAGCGAGCAAAACCAGACATGAGAGCAAGCGAGCGAGCCAGATATGTGAGCGAGCGAGCCAGATATGAGAGCGAGCTAGCCAGATTTGCGAGCGAGCGAGCCAGATTTTCGAGCGAACAGGCCAGATAAGAGAGCGAGCCAGAGAAGAGCGCAAGCGAGCGAGCCAGATATGAGAGCAAGCGAGCGAGCCAGATATGCGAGCGGGCCATATAAGAGAGCGAGCCAGACATGAGAGCAAGCGAGCGAGCCAGATATGAGAGCGAGCGAGCCAGACATGAGAGCAAGCGAGCGAGCCAGATATGAGAGCGAGCGAGACAGATATGCGAACGAGTCAGATAAGAGAGCAAGCCAGACAAGAGAGCAATCGAGCGAGCCAGATATGAGAGCAAGCGAGCGAGCCAGATGTGAGCGAGCGAGCCAGATATGCGAGCGAGCCAGATAAGAGAACGAGCCAGACAAGAGAGCAAGCGAGCGAGCCAGATATGAGAGCGAGCGAGCCAGACATGAGAGCAAGCGAGCGAGCCAGATATGAGAGCGAGCGAGCCAGATAAGAGAGCGAGCCAGACAAGAGAGCAAGAGAGCGAGCCAGATGTGAGAGCGAGCCAGATAAGAGAGTGAGCCAGACAAGAGAGCAAGCGAGCGAGCCAGATATGAGAGCAAGCGAGCGAGCCAGAGGTGAGAGTGAGCGAGCCAGATATGCGAGCGAGCCAGTTAAGAGAGCGAGCCAGACAAGAGAGCAAGCGAGCGAGCAAGATATCAGAGTGAGCGAGCCACATATGAGAGCGAGCTAGCCAGATGAACGAGCGAGCCATTTAAGTGAGAGAGCCAGACAAGAGAGTAAGCGAGCGAGCCAGATATGAGAGCGACTGAGCCAGACATGAGAGCAAGCGAGCAAGCCAGATATGAGAGCGAGCCAGATAAGAGAGCGAACCAGACAAGAGAGCAAGCGAGCGAGCGAGATATCAGAGTGAGCGAGCCACATATGAGAGCGAGCTAGCCAGATGAGCGAGCCAATTAAGTGAGAGAGCCAGACAAGAGAGTAAGCGAGCGAGCCAGATATGAGAGCGAGTGAGCCAGACATGAGAGCAAGTGAGCGAGCAATACATGAGAGCGAGCGAGCAATACATGAGAGCAAGCGAGCAAGCCAGATATGAGAGTGAGCGAGCCAGATAAGAGAGCGAGCCAGACAAGAGAGCAAGCGAGCGAGCAAGATGTGAGAGCGAACAAGCCAGATAAGAGAGCGAGCCAGACAAGAGAGCATGCGAGCGAGCCAGATATGAGAGCAAGCGAGCGAGCCAGATATGAGAGCGAGACAGATAAGAGAGCGAGCCAGACAAGAGAGCAAGCGAGCGAGCCAGATATGAGAGCACGCGAGCGAGCCAGATGTGAGAGCGAGCGAGCCAGATATGCGAGCGAGCCAGATAAGAGAGTGAGCCAGAAAAGAGAGCAAGCGAGCGAGCCAGATATGAGAGCAAGCGAGCGAGCCAGATGTGAGAGCGAGCGAGCCAGATATGCGAGCGAGCCAAATAAGAGAGCGAGCCAGACAAGAGAGCAAGCAAGCGAGCCAGATATGCTAGCAAGCGAGCCAGGTAAGAGAGCGAGCCAGACAAGAGAGCAAGCGAGCGAGCCAGATATTTCAGCAAGCGAGCAAGCCAGATATGAGAGCAAGAGAGCGAGCCAGACAAGGGAGCAAGCGAGCGAGCCAGACAAGAGAGCAAGAGAGCGAGCCAGATATGAGCGCAAGCGAGCGAGCCAGATATGAGAGCAAGCGAGTGAGCCAGATATGAGAGCGTGCCAGATAAGAAAGCGAACCAGACAAGAGAGCAAGCGAGCGAGACAGATATGACAGCGAGCAAAACCAGACATGAGAGCAAGCGAGCGAGCCAGATATGTGAGCGAGCGAGCCAGATATGAGAGCGAGCTAGCCAGATTTGCGAGCGAGCGAGCCAGATTTTCGAGCGAACAGGCCAGATAAGAGAGCAAGCCAGAGAAGAGCGCAAGCGAGCGAGCCAGATATGAGAGCAAGCGAGCGAGCCAGATATGCAAGCGGGCCATATAAGAGAGCGAGCCAGACATGAGAGCAAGCGAGCGAGCCAGATATGAGAGCGAGCGAGACAGATATGCGAACGAGTCAGATAAGAGAGCGAGCCAGACAAGAGAGCAAGCGAGCGAGCCAGATATGAGAGCAAGCGAGCGAGCCAGATGTGAGCGAGCGAGCCAGATATGCGAGCGAGCCAGATAAGAGATCGAGCCAGACAAGAGAGCAAGCGAGCAAGCCTGATATGAGACCAAGCGAGCGAGCCAGATGTGAGCGAGCAAGCCAAATATGCGAGCGAGCCAGATAAGAGAGCGAGCCAGATATGCGAGCGAGCGAGCCAGATATGCGAGCGAGTGAGCCAGATAAGAGAGCGAGCCAGACAGGAGAGCGAGCGAGCGAGCCAGATATGAGAGCGAGCGAGCCAGATAAGAGAGCGAGCCTGACAGGAGAGCGAGCAAGATAGCCAGATATGAGAGCAAGCGAACGAGCCAGATGTGAGAGCGAGCGAGCCAGATATGCGAGCGAGCCATATAAGAGAGCGAGACAGACAAGAGAGCAAGAGAGCCAGATATAAGAGCAAGCGAGCAAGCCAGATATACGAGCGAGCCAGATAAGAGAGCGAGCCAGACAAGAGAGCAAGCGAGCGAGCCAGATATGAGAGCGAGCAAGCAAGGAATGAGAGTAAGCCAGCGAGCCAGATATGAGAACGAGCAAGCCAGACAAGAGAGCAAGCGATCGAGCCAGATATGAGAGCAAGCGAGCCAACCAGATGTGAGAGCGAGCGAGCCAGATATGCGAGCAAGCCAGATAAGAGAGCGAGCCAGACAAGAGAGCAGCGAGCGAGCCAGATATGTTAGCGAGCAAGCCAGATAAGAGAGCGAGCCAGACAAGAGAGCAAGTGAGCGAGCCAGATATGACAGAAAGCGAGCGAGCCAGATTTGAGAGCGAAACAGATAAGAGAGTAATTGAGCAAGCCAGATGTGAGAGAGAGCGAGGCAGATAAGAGAGCGAGCCAGACAATTAAGCAAACGAGCGAGCCAGATATGAGAGCAAGCGAGCGATCCAGATATACGAGCGAGCCAGACATGAGAGCGAGCGAGCCAGATATGAGAACAAGCGAGCCAGCCAGATATGAGAGCGAGCGAGACAGATAAGAGAGCGAGCAAGACAAGAGAGCAAGCGAGCTAGCCAGATATGAGAGCAAGCGAGCAAGCCAGATTTGAGAGCGAGCGAGCCAGATATGCGAGCGGGCAAGATAAGAGAGCGAGCCAGACAAGAGAGCAAGCGAGCAAGCCAGAAATGAGAGCAAGGGAGCGAGTCAGATATGAGAGCGAGCTAGCCAGACATGAGAGCAAGCGAGCGAGCCAGATATGAGAGCGAGCAAGCCTGATAAGAGAGCGAGCCAGACAAGAGAGCAAGTGAGCGAGCCAGATATAAGAGCGAGCGAGCCAAATATGCGAGCGAGCCATGAAAGAGAGCGAGACAGACAAGAGAGCAAGCGAGCGAGCCAGATATGAGAGCAAGCGAGCAAGCCAGATATTAGAGCGAGCCAGATAAGAAAGCAAGCCAGACAAGAGAGCAAGCGAGCGAGCCAGATATGAGAGCGTGCCAGATAAGAGAGCAAACCAGACAAGAGAGCAAGCGAGCCAGACAGATATGAGAGCGAGCAAGCCAGACAAGAGAGCAAGCGAGCCAGACAGATATGAGAGCAAGTGAGCGAGCCAGATATGAGAGCAAGCGAGCAAGCCAGATATGAGAGCGTAACAATTAAGAGAGCGAGCCAGACAAAAGAGCAAGCGAGTGAGCCAGATATGAGAGCGAGTGAGCCAGACATAAGAGCAAGCGAGCGAACCAGAGATGAGAGCGAGCAAGCCAGACATGAGAGCAAGCGAGCGAGCCAGATATGAGAGCGAGCGAGCCAGACATGAGAGTAAGTGAGCGAGCCAGATATGAGAGCGAGCGAGCAAGACATGAGAGCGAGCAAGACAAGTGCGCAAGCGAGCGAGCCAGATATGAGAGCGAGCGAGCCAGATATGAGAGCAAGTGAGCCAGCCAGATGTGAGAGCGAGCGAGCCAGATATGCGAGCGAGCCAGACAAGAAAGCAAGCGAGCGAGCCAGATATGAGAGCAAGCGAGCAAGCCAGATATGAGAGCGAGCCAGATAAGAGAGCGAACCAGACAAGAGAGCAAGAGAGAAAGCCAAATATGAGAGCGAGCGAGCCAGACATGAGAGCAAGCGAGCGAGCCAGATATGAGAGCGTGCGAGCCAGACATGAGAGCAAGCGAGCGAGCCAGATATGAGAGCGAGCGAGCCAGATAAGAGAGCAAGCCAGACAAGAGAGCAAGCGAGCGAGCCAGATATGCTAGCGAGCAAGCCAGATAAGAGAGCGAGTCAGACAAGAGAGCAAGCGAGCGAGCCAGATATGAGAGCAAGCGAGCCAGCCAGATATGAGAGCGAGCGAGCCAGATAAGAGAGCGAGCAAGACAAGAGAGCAAGCGAACTAGCCAGATATGAGAGCAAGCGAGCGAGCCAGATTGGAGAGCGAGCGAGCCAGATATGCCAGCGAGCCAGATAAGAGAGCGAGCCAGACAAGAGAGCAAGCGAGCGAGCCAGATATGAGAGCAAGAGAGCGAGCCGGATATGAGAGCAAGCGAGCAAGCCAGATATGAGAGCAAGCGAGCGAGCCAGATTTGAGAGCGAGCGAGCCAGATTTGAGAGCGAGCGAGCCAGATATGTGAGTGAGCCATAAAAGAGAGCGAGACAGACAAGAGAGCAAGCGAGCGAGTCAGATATGAGAGCAAGCTAGCAAGCCAGATATGAGAGCGAGCCAGATAAGAGAGCGACCCAGACAAGAGAGCAAGTGAGCGAGCCAGATATGAGAGTAAGCGAGCAAGCCAGATGTGAGAGAGAGCGAGGCAGATAAGAGAGCGAGCCAGACAATTAAGCAAGCGAGCGAGCCAGATATGAGAGCAAGCGAGCGATCCAGATATGAGAGCGAGCCAGACATGAGAGCGAGCGAGCCAGATATGAGAGCAAGCGAGCGAGCCAGATATGAGAGCAAGCAAGCCAGCTAGATGTGAGAGCGAGCGAGCCATATATGCGAGCAAGCCAGATAAGAGAGCGAGCCAGACAAGAGAGCAAGCGAGCGAGCCAGATATGAGAGCAAGTGAGCAAGCCAGATGTGAGAGAGAGCGAGGCAGATAAGAGAGCGAGCCAGACAATTAAGCAAGCGAGCGAGCCAGATATGAGAGCAAGCAAGCGATCCCGATATGAAAGCGAGCCAGACATGAGAGCGAGCGAGCCAGATATAAAAGAGCAAGCGAGCGAGCCAGATATGAGAGCAAGCGAGCCAGCCAGATATGAGAGCGAGCGAGCCAGATAAGAGTGAGCAAGACAAGAGAGCAAGCGAGCTAGCCAGATATGAGAGCAAGACAGACAAGAGAGGAAGCGAGCGAGCCAGATATGAGAGCAAGCGAGCGAGCCAGATATGAGAGCAAGCGAGCGAACCAGAAATGAGAGCAAGCGAGCCAGCCAGAAATGAGAGCAAGTGAGCCAGCCAGATGTGAGAGCGAACGAGCCAGATATGCGAGCGAGCCAGATAAGAGAGCGAGCCAGACAAGAGAGCAAGTGAGCGAGCCAGATATGAGAGCAAGCGAGCGAGCCGGATATGAGAGCAAGCGAGCAAGCCAGATATGAGAGCAAGCGAGCGAGCCAGATTTGAGAGCGAGCGAGCCAGATTTGAGAGCGAGCAAGCCAGATATGTGAGCGAGCCATAAAAGAGAGCGAGACAGACAAGAGAGCAAGCGAGCGAGCCAGATATGAGAGCAAGCAAGCGAGCCAGATATGAGAGCAAGCAAGCCAGCCAGATGTGAGAGCGAGCGAGCCAGATATGCGAGCGAGCCAGATAAGAGAGTGAGCCAGACAAGAGAGCAAGCGAGCGAGCCAGATATGAGAGCAAGCGAGCAAGCCAGATATGAGAGCGAGCCAGACAAGAGAGCAGCGAGCAAGCCAGATATGAGAGCAAGCGAGCAAGCCAGATGTGAGAGAGAGCGAGGCAGATGAGAGCGAGCCAGACAATTAAGCAAGCGAGCGAGCCAGATATGAGAGCAAGCGAGCGATCCAGATATGAGAGCGAGCCAGACATGAGAGCGAGCGAGCCAGATATGAGAGCAAGCGAGCGAGCCAGATATGAGAGCAAGCGAGCGAGCCACATATGAGAGCAAGCGAGCGAACCAGAAATGAGAGCAAGCGAGCCAGCCAGAAATGAGAGCAAGTGAGCCAGCCAGATGTGAGAGCGAGAGATCCAGATATGCGAGCGAGCCAGATAAGACAGCGAGCCAGACAAGAGAGCAAGCGAGAAAGCCAGATATGAGAGCAAGCGAGCCAGACATGAGAGCAAGCGAGCGAGCCAGATATGAGACCGAGCGAGCCAGATAAGAGAGCAAGCCAGACAAGAGAGCAAGCGTGCGAGCCAGATATGCTAGCGAGCAAGCCAGATAAGAGAGCGAGCCAGACAAGAGAGCAAGCGAGCGAGCCAGATATGAGAGTAAGCGAGCAAGCCAGATATGAGAGCGAGCGAGCCAGATAAGAGAGCGAGCAAGACAAGAGAGCAAGCGAACTAGCCAGATATGAGAGCAAGCGAGCGAGTCAGATTTGAGAGCGAGCGAGAAAGATATGCGAGCGAGCCAGATAAGAGAGCGAGCCAGACAAGAGAGCAAGCGAGCGAGCCAGATATGAGAGCAATCGAGTTAGCCAGATATGAGAGCAAGCGAGCAAGCCAGATATGAGAGCAAGCGAGCGAGCCAGATTTGAGAGCGAGCGAGCCAGATTTGAGAGCGAGCAAGCCAGATATGTGAGCGAGCCATAAAAGAGAGCGAGACAGACAAGAGAGAAAGCGAGCGAGCCAGATATGAGAGCAAGCGAGCGAGCCAGATATGAGAGCAAGCGAGCGAGCCAGATATGCGAGCGAGCCAGATAAGAGAGCGAGCCAGACAAGAGAGCAAGCGAGCGAGCCAGATATGAGAGCAAGCGAGCGAGCCAGATATGAGAGCAAGCAAGCCAGCCAGATGTGAGAGCGAGCGAGCCAGATATGCGAGCGAGCCAAATAAGAGAGCGAGCCAGACAAGAGAGCAAGCGAGCGAGCCAGATATGAGAGCGAGCGAGCAAGCCAGATATGAGAGCGAGCCAGACAAGAGAGCAGCGAGCGAGCCAGATATGAGAGCAAGCGAGCAAGCCAGATGTGAGAGAGAGCGAGGCAGATAAGAGAGCGAGCCAGACAATTAAGCAAGCGAGCGAGCCAGATATGAGAGCAAGCGAGCGATCCAGATATGAGAGCGAGCCAGACATGAGAGCAAGCGAGCGAGCCAGATATGAGAGCAAGCGAGCGAGCCAGATATGAGAGCAAGCGAGCCAGCCAGATATGAGAGCGAGCGAGCCAGATAAGAGAGCGAGCAAGACAAGAGAGCAAGCGAGCTAGCCAGATATGAGAGTGAGCCAGACAAGAGAGCAAGCGAGCGTGCCAGATATGAGAGCAAGCGAGCGAGCCAGATATGAGAGCAAGCGAGCGAGCCAGAAATGAGAGCAAGCGAGCCAGCCAGAAATGAGAGCAAGCGAGCCAGCCAGATGTGAGAGCGAGCTAGCCAGATATGCGAGCGAGCCAGATAAGACAGCGAGCCAGACAAGAGAGCAAGCGAGAAAGACAGATATGAGAGCAAGCGAGCCAGACATGAGAGCAAGCGAGCGAGCCCGATATGAGATCGAGCGAGCCAGATAAGAGAGCAAGCCAGACAAGAGAGCAAGCGCGCGAGCCAGATACTCTAGCGAGCAAGCCAGATAAGAGAGCGAGCCAGACAAGAGAGCAAGCGAGCGAGCCAGATAGGAGAGCAAGCGAGCCAGCCAGATATGAGAGCGAGCGAGCCAGATAAGAGAGCGAGCAAGACAAGAGAGCAAGCGAGCGAGACAGATATGAGAGCGAGCGAGCCAGATATGAGAGCAAGCGAGCCAGCCAGATGTGAGAGCGAGCGAGCCAGATATGCGAGCGAGCCAGACAAGAAAGCAAGCGAGCGAGCCAGATATGAGAGCAAGCGAGTAAGCCAGATATAAGAGCGAGCCAGATAAGAGAGAGAACCAGACAAGAGAGCAAGCGAGAAAGCCAGATATGAGAGCGAGCGAGCCAGACATGAGAGCAAGCGAGCGAGCCAGATATGAGAGCGAGCGAGCCAGACATGAGAGCAAGCGAGCGAGCCAGATATGAGAGCGAGCGAGCCAGACAAGAGAGCAAGCGAGCGAGCCAGATATGAGAGCAAGCGAGCAAGCCAGATGTGAGAGCGAACCAGATAAGAGAGCGAACCAGACAAGAGAGCAAGCGAGAAAGTCAGATATGAGAGCGAACGAGCCAGACATGAGAGCAAGCGAGCGAGCCAGATATGCTAGCGAGCAAGCCAGATAAGAGAGCGAGCCAGACAAGAGAGCAAGCGAGCGAGCCAGATATGAGAGCAAGCGAGCAAGCCAGATATGAGAGCGAACCAGATAAGAGAGCGAACCAGACAAGAGAGCAAGCGAGAAAGTCAGATATGAGAGCGAGCGAGCCAGACATGAGAGCAAGCGAGCGAGCCAGATATGAGAGCGAGCAAGCCAGATAAGAGAGGAAGCCAGACAAGAGAGCAAGCGAGCGAGCCAGATATGCTAGCGAGCAAGCCAGATAAGAGAGTGAGCCAGACAAGAGAGCAAGCGAGCGAACCAGATATGAGAGCAAGCGAGCAAGCCAGATGTGAGAGCGAGACAGATAAGAGAGCAAGCCAGACAAGAGAGGAAGCGAGCGAGCCAGATATGCTAGCGAGCAAGCCAGATAAGAGAGCTAGCCAGACAAGAGAGCAAGCGAGCGAGCCAGATATGAGAGCAAGCGAGCAAGCCAGATATGGGAGTTAGCCACATAAGAGAGCGAACCAGACAAGAGAGCAAGCGAGAAAGTCAGATATGAGAGCGAGCGAGCCAGACATGAGAGCAAGCGAGCGAGCCAGATATGAGAGCGAGCGAGCGAGCCAGATATGAGAGCGAGCGAGCCAGATAAGAGAGCAAGCCAGACAAGAGAGCAAGCGAGCGAGCCAGATATGCTAGCGAGCAAGCCAGATAAGAGAGCGAGCGAGCGAGCTAGATATGAGAGCAAGCGAGAGAGCCAGATGTGAGAGCGAGACAGATAAGAGAGCAGCAAGCGAGCCAGATATGAGAGCAAGCGAGCAAGCCAGATGTGAGAGAGAGCGAGGCAGATAAGAGAGCGAGCCAGACAATTAAGCAAGCGAGCGAGCCAGATATGAGAGCAAGCGAGCGATCCAGATATGAGAGCGAGCCAGACATGAGAGCAAGCGAGCGAGCCAGATATGAGAACAAGCGAGCGAGCCAGATATGAGAGCAAGCGAGCCAGCCAGATATGAGAGCGAGCGAGCCAGATAAGAGAGCGAGCAAGACAAGAGAGCAAGCGAGCTAGCCAGATATGAGAGCGAGCCAGACAAGAGAGCAAGCGAGCGTGCCAGATATGAGAGCAAGCGAGCGAGCCAGATATGAGAGCAAGTGAGCGAGCCAGAAATGAGAGCAAGCGAGCCAGCCAGAAATGAGAGCAAGCGAGCCAGCCAGATGTGAGAGCGAGCTAGCCAGATATGCGAGCGAGCCAGATAAGACAGCGAGCCAGACAAGAGAGCAAGCGAGAAAGACAGATATGAGAGCAAGCGAGCCAGACATGAGAGCAAGCGAGCGAGCCCGATATGAGATCGAGCGAGCCAGATAAGAGAGCAAGCCAGACAAGAGAGCAAGCGCGCGAGCCAGATACTCTAGCGAGCAAGCCAGATAAGAGAGCGAGCCAGACAAGAGAGCAAGCGAGCGAGCCAGATAGGAGAGCAAGCGAGCCAGCCAGATATGAGAGCGAGCGAGCCAGATAAGAGAGCGAGCAAGACAAGAGAGCAAGCGAGCGAGCCAGATATGAGAGCGAGCGAGCCAGATATGAGAGCAAGCGAGCCAGCCAGATGTGAGAGCGAGCGAGCCAGATATGCGAGCGAGCCAGACAAGAAAGCAAGCGAGCGAGCCAGATATGAGAGCAAGCGAGTAAGCCAGATATGAGAGCGAGCCAGATAAGAGAGCGAACCAGACAAGAGAGCAAGCGAGAAAGCCAGATATGAGAGTGAGCGAGCCAGACATGAGAGCAAGCGAGCGAGCCAGATATGAGAGCGAGCGAGCCAGACATGAGAGCAAGTGAGCGAGCCAGATATGAGAGCGAGCGAGCCAGATAAGAGAGGAAGCCAGACAAGAGAGCATGCGAGCGAGCCAGATATGCTAGCGAGCAAGCCAGATAAGAGAGCGAGCCAGACAAGAGAGCAAGCGAGCGAGCCAGATATGAGAGCAAGCGAGCAAGCCAGATGTGAGAGCGAGACAAATAAGAGAGCAAGTCAGACAAGAGAGCAAGCGAGCGAGCCAGATATGCTAGCGAGCAAGCCAGATAAGAGAGCGAGCCAGACAAGAGAGCAAGCGAGCGAGCCAGATATGAGAGCAAGCGAGCAAGCCAGATATGAGAGCGAACCAGATAAGAGAGCGAACCAGACAAGAGAGCAAGCGAGAAAGTCAGATATGAGAGCGAGCCAGACATGAGAGCAAGCGAGCGAGCCAGATATGAGAGCGAGCGAGCCAGATAAGAGAGGAAGCCAGACAAGAGAGCAAGCGAGCGAGCCCGATATGAGATCGAGCGAGCCAGATAAGAGAGCAAGCCAGACAAGAGAGCAAGCGCGCGAGCCAGATACTCTAGCGAGCAAGCCAGATAAGAGAGCGAGCCAGACAAGAGAGCAAGCGAGCGAGCCAGATAGGAGAGCAAGCGAGCCAGCCAGATATGAGAGCGAGCGAGCCAGATAAGAGAGCGAGCAAGACAAGAGAGCAAGCGAGCGAGCCAGATATGAGAGCGAGCGAGCCAGATATGAGAGCAAGCGAGCCAGCCAGATGTGAGAGCGAGCGAGCCAGATATGCGAGCGAGCCAGACAAGAAAGCAAGCGAGCGAGCCAGATATGAGAGCAAGCGAGTAAGCCAGATATGAGAGCGAGCCAGATAAGAGAGCGAACCAGACAAGAGAGCAAGCGAGAAAGCCAGATATGAGAGCGAGCGAGCCAGACATGAGAGCAAGCGAGCGAGCCAGATATGAGAGCGAGCGAGCCAGACATGAGAGCAAGTGAGCGAGCCAGATATGAGAGCGAGCGAGCCAGATAAGAGAGGAAGCCAGACAAGAGAGCATGCGAGCGAGCCAGATATGCTAGCGAGCAAGCCAGATAAGAGAGCGAGCCAGACAAGAGAGCAAGCGAGCGAGCCAGATATGAGAGCAAGCGAGCAAGCCAGATGTGAGAGCGAGACAAATAAGAGAGCAAGTCAGACAAGAGAGCAAGCGAGCGAGCCAGATATGCTAGCGAGCAAGCCAGATAAGAGAGCGAACCAGACAAGAGAGCAAGCGAGCGAGCCAGATATGAGAGCAAGCGAGCAAGCCAGATATGAGAGCGAACCAGATAAGAGAGCGAACCAGACAAGAGAGCAAGCGAGAAAGTCAGATATGAGAGCGAGCGAGCCAGACATGAGAGCAAGCGAGCGAGCCAGATATGAGAGCGAGCGAGCGAGCCAGATAAGAGAGGAAGCCAGACAAGAGAGCAAGCGAGCGAGCCAGATATGCTAGCGAGCAAGCCAGATAAGAGAGCGAGCCAGACAAGAGAGCAAGCGAGCGAGCCAGATATGAGAGCAAGCGAGCAAGCCAGATGTGAGAGCGAGACAGATAAGAGAGCAAGCCAGACAAGAGAGGAAGCGAGCGAGCCAGATACGCTAGCGAGCAAGCCAGATAAGAGAGCAAGCCAGACAAGAGAGCAAGCGAGCGAGCCAGATATGAGAGCAAGAGAGCAAGCCAGATATGAGAGTTAGCCACATAAGAGAGCGAACCAGACAAGAGAGCAAGTGAGAAAGTCAGATATGAGAGCGAGCGAGCCAGACATGAGAGCAAGCGAGCGAGCCAGATATGAGAGCGAGCGAGCGAGCCAGATATGAGAGCGAGCGAGCCAGATAAGAGAGCAAGCCAGACAAGAGAGCAAGCGAGCGAGCCAGATATGCTAGCGAGCAAGCCAGATAAGAGAGCGAGCGAGCAAGCTAGATATGACAGCAAGCGAGCGAGCCAGATGTGAGAGCGAGACAGATAAGAGAGCAGCAAGCGAGCCAGGCCAGATATGAGAGCAAGCGAGCAAGCCAGATGTGAGAGAGAGCGAGGCAGATAAGAGAGCGAGCCAGACAATTAAGCAAGCGAGCGAGCCAGATATGAGAGCAAGCGAGCGATCCAGATATGAGAGCGAGCCAGACATGAGAGCGAGCGAGCCAGATATGAGAGCAAGCGAGCGAGCCAGATATGAGAGCAAGCGAGCCAGCCAGATAAGAGAGCGAGCGAGCCAGATAAGAGTGAGCAAGACAAGAGAGCAAGCGAGCTAGCCAGATATGATAGCGAGCCAGACAAGAGAGCAAGCGAGCGAGCCAGATATGAGAGCAAGCGAGCGAGCCAGATATGAGAGCAAGCGAGCGAGCCAGAAATGAGAGCAAGCGAGCCAGCCAGAAATGAGAGCAAGTGAGCCAGCCAGATGTGAGAGCGAGCGAGCCAGATATGCGAGCGAGCCAGATAAGAGAGCGAGCCAGACAAGAGAGCAAGAGAGAAAGCCAGATATGAGAGCAAGCGAGCCAGACATGAGAGCAAGCGAGCGAGCCAGATATGAGACCGAGCGAGCCAGATAAGAGAGCAAGCCAGACAAGAGAGCAAGCGTGCGAGCCAGATATGCTAGCGAGCAAGCCAGATAAGAGAGCGAGCCAGACAAGAGAGCAAGCGAGCGAGCCAGATATGAGAGTAAGCGAGCCAGCCAGATATGAGAGCAAGCAAGCCAGATAAGAGAGCGAGCAAGACAAGAGAGCGAGCGAACTAGCCAGATATGAGAGCAAGCGAGCGAGCCAGATTTGAGAGCGAGCGAGAAAGATATGCGAGCGAGCCAGATAAGAGAGCGAGCCAGACAAGAGAGCAAGCGAGCGAGCCAGATATGAGAGCAAGCGAGCGAGCCGGATATGAGAGCAAGCGAGCAAGCCAGATATGAGAGCAAGCGAGCGAGCCAGATTTGAGAGCGAGCGAGCCAGATTTGAGAGCAAGCGAGCCAGATATGTGAGCGAGCCATAAAAAAGAGCGAGGCAGACAAGAGAGAAAGCGAGCGAGCCAGATATGAGAGTAAGCTAGCAAGCCAGATATGAGAGCGAGCCAGATAAGAGAGCGAGCCAGACAAGAGAGCAAGCGAGCGAGCCAGATATGAGAGCAAGTGAGCCAGCTCGATGTGAGAGCGAGCGAGCCAGATATGCGAGCGAGCCAGATAAGAGAGCGAGCCAGACAAGAGAGCAAGCGAGCGAGCCAGATATGCGAGCAAGCCAAATATGAGAGCGAGCCAGACAAGAGAGCAGCGAGCGAGTCAGATATGAGAGCAAGCGAGCAAGCCAGATGTGAGAGAGAGCGAGGCAGATAAGAGAGGGAGCCAGACAATTAAGCAAGCGAGCGAGCCAGATATGAGAGCAAGCGAGCGATCCAGATATGAGAGCGAGCCAGACATGAGAGCAAGCGAGCGAGCCAGATATGAGAGCAAGCGAGCGAGCCAGATATGAGAGCAAGCGAGCCAGCCAGATATGAGAGCGAGCGAGCCAGACAAGAGAGCGAGCAAGACAAGAGAGCAAGCGAGCTAGCCAGATATGAGAGCGAGCCAGACAAGAGAGCAAGCGAGCGTGCCAGATATGAGAGCAAGCGAGCGAGCCAAATATGAGAGCAAGCGAGCGAGCCAGAAATGAGAGCAAGCGAGCCAGCCAGAAATGAGAGCAAGCGAGCCAGCCAGATGTGAGAGCGAGCTAGCCAGATATGCGAGCGAGCCAGATAAGAGAGCGAGCCAGACAAGAGAGCAAGCGAGAAAGATAGATATGAGAGCAAGCGAGCCAGACATGAGAGCAAGCGAGCGAGCCAGATATGAGAGCGAGCGAGCCAGATAAGAGAGCAAGCCAGACAAGAGAGCAAGCGCGCGAGCCAGATATTCTAGCGAGCAAGCCAGATAAGAGAGCGAGCCAGACAAGAGAGCAAGCGATCGAGCCAGATATGAGAGCAAGCGAGCCAGCCAGATATGAGAGCGAGCGAGCCAGATAAGAAAGCGAGCAAGACAAGAGAGCAAGCGAGCGAGCCAGATATGAGAGCGAGCGAGCCAGATATGAGAGCAAGCGATCCAGCCAGATGTGAGAGCGAGCGAGCCAGATATGCGAGCGAGCCAGACAAGAAAGCAAGCGAGCGAGCCAGATATGAGAGCAAGCGAGCAAGCCAGATATGAGAGCGAGCCAGATAAGAGAGCGAACCAGACAAGAGAGCAAGAGAGAAAGCCAGATATGAGAGCGAGCGAGCCAGACATGAGAGCAAGCGAGCGAGCCAGATATGAGAGCGAGCGAGCCAGACATGAGAGCAAGCGAGCGAGCCAGATATGAGAGCGAGCGAGCCAGATAAGAGAGCAAGCCAGACAAGAGAGCAAGCGAGCGAGCCAGATATGCTAGCGAGCAAGCCAGATAAGAGAGCGAGTCAGACAAGAGAGCAAGAGAGCGAGCCAGATATGAGAGCAAGCGAGCCAGCCAGATATGAGAGCGAGCGAGCCAGATAAGAGAGCGAGCAAGACAAAAGAGCAAGCGAACTAGCCAGATATGAGAGCAAGCGAGCGAGCCAGATTTGAGAGCGAGCGAGCCAGATATGCCAGCGAGCCAGATAAGAGAGCGAGCCAGACAAGAGAGCAAGCGAGCGAGCCAGATATGAGAGCAAGAGAGCGAGCCAGATATGAGAGCAAGCGAGCAAGCCAGATATGAGAGCAAGCGAGCGAGCCAGATTTGAGAGAGAGCGAGCCAGATTTGAGAGCGAGCGAGCCAGATATGTGAGCGAGCCATAAAAGAGAGCGAGACAGACAAGAGAGCAAGCGAGCGAGTCAGATATGAGAGCAAGCTAGCAAGCCAGATATGAGAGCGAGCCAGATAAGAGAGTGACCCAGACAAGAGAGCAAGCGAGCGAGCCAGATATGAGAGCAAGCGAGCAAGCCAGATGTGAGAGAGAGCGAGGCAGATAAGAGAGCGAGCCAGACAATTAAGCAAGCGAGCGAGCCAGATATGAGAGCAAGCGAGCGATCCAGATATGAGAGCGAGCCAGACATGAGAGCGAGCGTGCCAGATATGAGAGCAAGCGAGCGAGCCAGATATGAGAGCAAGCAAGCCAGCCAGATGTGAGAGCGAGCGAGCCAGATATGCGAGCAAGCCAGATAAGAGAGCGAGCCAGACAAGAGAGCAAGCGAGCGAGCCAGATATGAGAGCAAGTGAGCAAGCCAGATGTGAGAGAGAGCGAGGCAGATAAGAGAGCGAGCCAGACAATTAAGCAAGCGAGCGAGCCAGATATGAGAGCAAGCAAGCGATCCCGATATGAGAGCGAGCCAGACATGAGAGCGAGCGAGCCAGATATGAGAGCAAGCGAGCGAGCCAGATATGAGAGCAAGCGAGCCAGCCAGATATGAGAGCGATCGAGCCAGATAAGAGTGAGCAAGACAAGAGAGCAAGCGAGCTAGCCAGATATGAGAGCGAGCCAGACAAGAGAGGAAGCGAGCGAGCCAGATATGAGAGCAAGCGAGCGAGCCAGATATGAGAGCAAGCGAGCGAACCAGAAATGAGAGCAAGCGAGCCAGCCAGAAATGAGAGCAAGTGAGCCAGCCAGATGTGAGAGCGAACGAGCCAGATATGCGAGCGAGCCAGATAAGAGAGCGAGCCAGACAAGAGAGCAAGTGAGCGAGCCAGATATGAGAGCAAGCGAGCGAGCCGGATATGAGAGCAAGCGAGCAAGCCAGATATGAGAGCAAGCGAGCGAGCCAGATTTGAGAGCGAGCCAGATAAGAGAGCGAGCCAGACAAGAGAGTCAGCGAGCGAGCCAGATATGAGAGCAAGCGAGCAAGCCAGATATGAGAGCGAGCCAGACAAGAGAGCAGCGAGCAAGCCAGATATGAGAGCAAGCGAGCAAGCCAGATGTGAGAGAGAGCGAGGCAGATGAGAGCGAGCCAGACAATTAAGCAAGCGAGCGAGCCAGATATGAGAGCAAGCGAGCGATCCAGATATGAGAGCGAGCCAGACATGAGAGCGAGCGAGCCAGATATGAGAGCAAGCGAGCGAGCCAGATATGAGAGCAAGCGAGCGAGCCAGATATGAGAGCAAGCGAGCGAACCAGAAATGAGAGCAAGCGAGCCAGCCAGAAATGAGAGCAAGTGAGCCAGCCAGATGTGAGAGCGAGAGATCCAGATATGCGAGCGAGCCAGATAAGACAGCGAGCCAGACAAGAGAGCAAGCGAGAAAGCCAGATATGAGAGCAAGCGAGCCAGACATGAGAGCAAGCGAGCGAGCCAGATATGAAACCGAGCGAGCCAGATAAGAGAGCAAGCCAGACAAGAGAGCAAGCGTGCGAGCCAGATATGCTAGCGAGCAAGCCAGATAAGAGAGCGAGCCAGACAAGAGAGCAAGCGAGCGAGCCAGACATGAGAGTAAGCGAGCCAGCCAGATATGAGAGCGAGCGAGCCAGATAAGAGAGCGAGCAAGACAAGAGAGCAAGCGAACTAGCCAGATATGAGAGCAAGCGAGCGAGCCAGATTTGAGAGCGAGCGAGAAAGATATGCGAGCGAGCCAGATAAGAGAGCGAGCCAGACAAGAGAGCAAGCGAGCGAGCCAGATATGAGAGCAATCGAGTTAGCCAGATATGAGAGCAAGCGAACAAGCCAGATATGAGAGCAAGCGAGCGAGCCAGATTTGAGAGCGAGCGAGCCAGATTTGAGAGCGAGCAAGCCAGATATGTGAGCGAGCCATAAAAGAGAGCGAGACAGACAAGAGAGAAAGCGAGCGAGCCAGATATGAGAGCAAGCGAGCGAGCCAGATATGAGAGCAAGCGAGCGAGCCAGATATGCGAGCGAGCCAGATAAGAGAGCGAGCCAGACAAGAGAGCAAGCGAGCGAGCCAGATATGAGAGCAAGCGAGCGAGCCAGATATGAGAGCAAGCAAGCCAGCCAGATGTGAGAGCGAGCGAGCCAGATATGCGAGCGAGCCAAATAAGAGAGCGAGCCAGACAAGAGAGCAAGCGAGCGAGCCAGATATGAGAGCGAGCAAGCCAGATATGAGAGCGAGCCAGACAAGAGAGCAGCGAGCGAGCCAGATATGAGAGCAAGCGAGCAAGCCAGATGTGAGAGAGAGCGAGGCAGATAAGAGAGCGAGCCAGACAATTAAGCAAGCGAGCGAGCCAGATATGAGAGCAAGCGAGCGATCCAGATATGAGAGCGAGCCAGACATGAGAGCAAGAGAGCGAGCCAGATATGAGAGCAAGCGAGCGAGCCAGATATGAGAGCAAGCGAGCCAGCCAGATATGAGAGCGAGCGAGCCAGATAAGAGAGCGAGCAAGACAAGAGAGCAAGCGAGCTAGCCAGATATGAGAGTGAGCCAGACAAGAGAGCAAGTGAGCGTGCCAGATATGAGAGCAAGCGAGCGAGCCAGATATGAGAGCAAGCGAGCGAGCCAGAAATGAGAACAAGCGAGCCAGCCAGAAATGAGAGCAAGCGAGCCAGCCAGATGTGAGAGCGAGCTAGCCAGATATGCGAGCGAGCCAGATAAGACAGCGAGCTAGACAAGAGAGCAAGCGAGAAAGACAGATATGAGAGCAAGCGAGCCAGACATGAGAGCAAGCGAGCTAGCCCGATATGAGATCGAGCGAGCCAGATAAGAGAACAAGCCAGACAAGAGAGCAAGCGCGCGAGCCAGATACTCTAGCGAGCAAGCCAGATAAGAGAGCGAGCCAGACAAGAGAGCAAGCGAGCGAGCCAGATAGGAGAGCAAGCGAGCCAGCCAGATATGAGAGCGAGCGAGCCAGATAAGAGAGCGAGCAAGACAAGTGAGCAAGCGAGCGAGCCAGATATGAGAGCGAGCGAGCCAGATATGAGAGCAAGCGAGCCAGCCAGATGTGAGAGCGAGCGAGCCAGATATGCGAGCGAGCCAGACAAGAAAGCAAGCGAGCGAGCCAGATATGAGAGCAAGCGAGCAAGCCAGATATGAGAGCGAGCCAGATAAGAGAGCGAGCAAGACAAGAGAGCAAGCGAGCGAGCCAGATATGCGAGCGAGCCAGACAAGAGAGCAAGCGAGAGAGCCAGATATGAGAGCAAGCGAGCAAGCCAGATATGAGAGCAAGCGAGCGAGCCAGATTTGAGAGCGAGCGAGCCAGATATGTGAGCGAGCCATAAAAGAGAGCGAGGCAGACAAGAGAGAAAGCGAGCGAGCCAGATATGAGAGCAAGCGAGCCAGCCAGATATGAGAGCGAGCGAGCCAGATATGAGAGCAAGCGAGCCAGCCAGATGTGAGAGCGAGCGAGCCAGATATGCGAGCGAGCCAGACAAGAAAGCAAGCGAGCGAGCCAGATATGAGAGCAAGCGAGCAAGCCAGATATGAGAGCGAGCCAGATAAGAGAGCGAACCAGACAAGAGAGCAAGCGAGAAAGCCAGATATGAGAGCGAGCGAGCCAGACATGAGAGCAAGCGAGCGAGCCAGATATGAGAGCGAGCGAGCCAGACATGAGAGCAAGCGAGCGAGCCAGATATGAGAGCGAGCGAGCCAGATAAGAGAGCAAGCCAAACAAGAGAGCATGCGAGCGAGCCAGATATGCTAGCGAGCAAGCCAGATAAGAGAGCGAGCCAGACAAGAGAGCAAGCGAGCGAGCCAGATATGAGAGCAAGCGAGCAAGCCAGATGTGAGAGCGAACCAGATAAGAGAGCGAACCAGACAAGAGAGCAAGCGAGAAAGTCAGATATGAGAGCGAGCGAGCCAGACATGAGAGCAAGCGAGCGAGCCAGATATGCTAGCGAGCAAGCCAGATAAGAGAGCGAGCCAGACAAGAGAGCAAGCGAGCGAGCCAGATATGAGAGCAAGCGAGCAAGCCAGATATGAGAGCGAACCAGATAAGAGAGCGAACCAGACAAGAGAGCAAGCGAGCGAGCCAGATATGAGAGCAAGCGAGCAAGCCAGATGTGAGAGCGAGACAAATAAGAGAGCAAGTCAGACAAGAGAGCAAGCGAGCGAGCCAGATATGCTAGCGAGCAAGCCAGATAAGAGAGCGAGCCAGACAAGAGAGCAAGCGAGCGAGCCAGATATGAGAGCAAGCGAGCAAGCCAGATGTGAGAGCGAGACAAATAAGAGAGCAAGTCAGACAAGAGAGCAAGCGAGCGAGCCAGATATGCTAGCGAGCAAGCCAGATAAGAGAGCGAGCCAGACAAGAGAGCAAGCGAGCGAGCCAGATATGAGAGCAAGCGAGCAAGCCAGATATGAGAGCGAACCAGATAAGAGAGCGAACCAGACAAGAGAGCAAGCGAGAAAGTCAGATATGAGAGCGAGCGAGCCAGACATGAGAGCAAGCGAGCGAGCCAGATATAAGAGCGAGCAAGCCAGATAAGAGAGGAAGCCAGACAAGAGAGCAAGCGAGCGAGCCAGATATGCTAGCGAGCAAGCCAGATAAGAGAGCGAGCCAGACAAGAGAGCAAGCGAGCGAGCCAGATATGAGAGCAAGTGAGCAAGCCAGATGTGAGAGCGAGACAGATAAGAGAGCAAGCCAGACAAGAGAGGAAGCGAGCGAGCCAGATATGCTAGCGAGCAAGCCAGATAAGAGAGCTAGCCAGACAAGAGAGCAAGCGAGCGAGCCAGATATGAGAGCAAGCGAGCAAGCCAGATATGAGAGTTAGCCACATAAGAGAGCGAACCAGACAAGAGAGCAAGCGAGAAAGTCAGATATGAGAGCGAGCGAGCCAGACATGAGAGCAAGCGAGCGAGCCAGATATGAGAGCGAGCGAGCGAGCCAGATATGAGAGCGAGCGAGCCAGATAAGAGAGCAAGCCAGACAAGAAAGCAAGCGAGCGAGCCAGATATGCTAGCGAGCAAGCCAGATAAGAGAGCGAGCGAGCGAGCTAGATATGAGAGCAAGCGAGCGAGCCAGATGTGAGAGCGAGACAGATAAGAGAGCAGCAAGCGAGCCAGGCCAGATATGAGAGCAAGCGAGCAAGCCAGATGTGAGAGAGAGCGAGGCAGATAAGAGAGCGAGCCAGACAATTAAGCAAGCGAGCCAGATATGAGAGCAAGCGAGCGATCCAGATATGAGAGCGAGCCAGACATAAGAGCGAGCGAGCCAGATATGAGAGCAAGCGAGCGAGCCAGATATGAGAGCAAGCGAGCCAGCCAGATAAGAGAGCGAGCGAGCCAGATATGATAGCAAGCCAGACAAGAGAGCAAGCGAGCGAGCCAGATATGAGAGCAAGCGAGCGAGCCAGATATGAGAGCAAGCGAGCGAGCCAGAAATGAGAGCAAGCGAGCCAGCCAGAAATGAGAGCAAGTGAGCCAGCCAGATGTGAGAGCGAGCCAGATATGCGAGCGAGCCAGATAAGAGAGCGAGCCAGACAAGAGAGCAAGCGAGAAAGCCAGATATGAGAGCAAGCGAGCCAGACATGAGAGCAAGCGAGCGAGCCAGATATGAGACCGAGCGAGCCAGATAAGAGAGCAAGCCAGACAAGAGAGCAAGCGTGCGAGCCAGATATGCTAGCGAGCAAGCCAGATAAGAGAGCGAGCCAGACAAGAGAGCAAGCGAGCGAGTCAGATATGAGAGTAAGCGAGCCAGCCAGATATGAGAGCAAGCAAGCCAGATAAGAGAGCGAGCAAGACAAGAGAGCGAGCGAACTAGCCAGATATGAGAGCAAGCGAGCGAGCCAGATTTGAGAGCGAGCGAGAAAGATATGCGAGCGAGCCAGATAAGAGAGCGAGCCAGACAAGAGAGCAAGCGAGCGAGCCAGATATGAGAGCAAGCGAGCGAGCCGGATATGAGAGCAAGCGAGCAAGCCAGATATGAGAGCAAGCGAGTGAGCCAGATTTGAGAGCGAGCCAGATTTGAGAGCGAGCGAGCCAGATATGTGAGCGAGCCATAAAAGAGAGCGAGGCAGACAAGAGAGAAAGCGAGCGAGCCAGATATGAGAGCAAGCTAGCAAGCCAAATATGAGAGCGAGCCAGATAAGAGAGCGAGCCAGACAAGAGAGCAAGCGAGCGAGCCAGATATGAGAGCAAGCGAGCCAGCTCGATGTGAGAGCGAGCGAGCCAGATATGCGAGCGAGCCAGATAAGAGAGCGAGCCAGACAAGAGAGCAAGCGAGCGAGCCAGATATGAGAGCAAGCGAGCGAGCCAGATATGAGAGCAAGCAAGCCAGCCAGATGTGAGAGCGAGCGAGCCAGATATGCGAGCGAGCCAAATAAGAGAGCGAGCCAGACAAGAGAGCAAACGAGCGAGCCAGATATGCGAGCAAGCCAGATATGAGAACGAGCCAGACAAGAGAGCAGCGAGAGAGCCAGATATGAGAGCAAGCGAGCAAGCCAGATGTGAGAGAGAGCGAGGCAGATAAGAGAGCGAGCCAGACAATTAAGCAAGCGAGCGAGCCAGATATGAGAGCAAGCGAGCGATCCAGATATGAGAGCGAGCCAGACATGAGAGCAAGCGAGCGAGCCAGATATGAGAGCAAGCGAGCGAGCCAGATATGAGAGCAAGCGAGCCAGCCAGATATGAGAGCGAGCGAGCCAGACAAGAGAGCGAGCAAGACAAGAGAGCAAGCGAGCTAGCCAGATATGAGAGCGAGCCAGACAAGAGAGCAAGCGAGCGTGCCAGATATGAGAGCAAGCGAGCGAGCCAGATATGAGAGCAAGCGAGCGAGCCAGAAATGAGAGCAAGCGAGCCAGCCAGAAATGAGAGCAAGTGAGCCAGCCAGATGTGAGAGCGAGCTAGCCAGATATTCGAGCGAGCCAGATAAGAGAGCGAGCCAGACAAGAGATCAAGCGAGAAAGACAGATATGAGAGCAAGCGAGCCAGACATGAGAGCAAGCGAGCGAGCCAGATATGAGAGCAAGCGAGCAAGCCAGATATGAGAGCGAGCCAGACAAGAGAGCAGCGAGCAAGCCAGATATGAGAGCAAGCGAGCAAGCCAGATGTGAGAGAGAGCAAGGCAGATAAGAGAGCGAGCCAGACAATTAAGCAAGCGAGCGAGCCAGATATGAGAGCAAGCGAGCGATCCAGATATGAGAGCGAGCCAGACATGAGAGCGAGCGAGCCAGATATGAGAGCAAGCGAGCGAGCCAGATATGAGACCGAGCGAGCCAGATAAGAGAGCAAGCCAGACAAGAGAGCAAGCGAGAAAGCCAGATATGAGAGCAAGCGAGCCAGACATGAGAGCAAGCGAGCGAGCCAGATATGAGACCGAGCGAGCCAGATAAGAGAGCAAGCCAGACAAGAGAGCAAGCGTGCGAGCCAGATATGCTAGCGAGCAAGCCAGATAAGAGAGCGAGCCAGACAAGAGAGCAAGCGAGCGAGCCAGATATGAGAGTAAGCGAGCCAGCCAGATATGAGAGCGAGCGAGCCAGATAAGAGAGCGAACAAGACAAGAGAGCAAGCGAACTAGCCAGATATGAGAGCAAGCGAGCGAGCCAGATTTGAGAGCGAGCGAGAAAGATATGCGAGCGAGCCAGATAAGAGAGCGAGCCAGACAAGAGAGCAAGCGAGCGAGCCAGATATGAGAGCAATCGAGCGAGCCGGATATGAGAGCAAGCGAGCAAGCCAGATATGAGAGCAAGCGAGCGAGCCAGATTTGAGAGCGAGCGAGCCAGATTTGAGAGCGAGCAAGCCAGATATGTGAGCGAGCCATAAAAGAGAGCGAGACAGACAAGAGAGAAAGCGAGCGAGCCAGATATGAGAGCAAGCGAGCGAGCCAGATATGAGAGCAAGCGAGCCAGCTCGATGTGAGAGCGAGCGAGCCAGATATGCGAGCGAGCCAGATAAGAGAGCGAGCCAGACACGAGAGCAAGTGAGCGAGCCAGATATGAGAGCAAGCGAGCGAGCCAGATATGAGAGCAAGCAAGCCAGCCAGATGTGAGAGCGAGCGAGCCAGATATGCGAGCGAGCCAAATAAGAGAGCGAGCCAGACAAGAGAGCAAGCGAGCGTGCCAGATATGAGAGCAAGCGAGCGAGCCAGATATGAGAGCAAGCGAGCGAGCCAGAAATGAGAGCAAGCGAGCCAGCCAGAAATGAGAGCAAGCGAGCCAGCCAGATGTGAGAGCGAGCTAGCCAGATATGCGAGCGAGCCAGATAAGACAGCGAGCCAAACAAGAGAGCAAGCGAGAAAGACAGATATGAGAGCAAGCGAGCCAGACATGAGAGCAAGCGAGCGAGCCAGATATGAGAGCGAGCGAGCCAGATAAGAGAGCAAGCCAGACAAGAGAGCAAGCGCGAGAGCCAGATACTCTAGCGAGCAAGCCAGATAAGAGAGCGAGCCAGACAAGAGAGCAAGCGAGCGAGCCAGATAGGAGAGCAAGCGAGCCAGCCAGATATGAAAGCGAGCGAGCCAGATAAGAGAGCGAGCAAGACAAGAGAGCAAGCGAGCGAGCCAGATATGAGAGCGAGCGAGCCAGATATGAGAGCAAGCGAGCCAGCCAGATGTGAGAGCGAGCGAGCCAGATATGCGAGCGAGCCAGACAAGAAAGCAAGCGAGCGAGCCAGATATGAGAGCAAGCGAGCAAGCCAGATATGAGAGCGAGCCAGATAAGAGAGCGAGCCAGACATGAGAGCAAGTGAGCGAGCCAGATATGAGAGCAAGCGAGCGAGCCAGATATGAGAGCAAGCAAGCCAGCCAGATGTGAGAGCGAGCGAGCCAGATATGCGAGCGAGCCAAATAAGAGAGCGAGCCAGACAAGAGAGCAAGCGAGCGTGCCAGATATGAGAGCAAGCGAGCGAGCCAGATATGAGAGCAAGCGAGCGAGCCAGAAATGAGAGCAAGCGAGCCAGCCAGAAATGAGAGCAAGCGAGCCAGCCAGATGTGAGAGCGAGCTAGCCAGATATGCGAGCGAGCCAGATAAGACAGCGAGCCAAACAAGAGAGCAAGCGAGAAAGACAGATATGAGAGCAAGCGAGCCAGACATGAGAGCAAGCGAGCGAGCCAGATATGAGAGCGAGCGAGCCAGATAAGAGAGCAAGCCAGACAAGAGAGCAAGCGCGAGAGCCAGATACTCTAGCGAGCAAGCCAGATAAGAGAGCGAGCCAGACAAGAGAGCAAGCGAGCGAGCCAGATAGGAGAGCAAGCGAGCCAGCCAGATATGAAAGCGAGCGAGCCAGATAAGAGAGCGAGCAAGACAAGAGAGCAAGCGAGCGAGCCAGATATGAGAGCGAGCGAGCCAGATATGAGAGCAAGCGAGCCAGCCAGATGTGAGAGCGAGCGAGCCAGATATGCGAGCGAGCCAGACAAGAAAGCAAGCGAGCGAGCCAGATATGAGAGCAAGCGAGCAAGCCAGATATGAGAGCGAGCCAGATAAGAGAGCGAGCCAGACATGAGAGCAAGCGAGCGAGCCAGATATGAGAGCGAGCGAGCCAGACATGAGAGCAAGCGAGCGAGCCAGATATGAGAGCGAGCGAGCCAGACATGAGAGCAAGCGAGCGAGCCAGATATGAGAGCGAGCGAGCCAGATATGAGAGCAAGCCAGACAAGAGAGCAAGCGAGCGAGCCAGATATGCTAGCGAGCAAGCCAGATAAGAGAGCGAGTCAGACAAGAGAGCAAGCGAGCGAGCCAGATATGAGAGCAAGCGAGCCAGCCAGATATGAGAGCGAGCGAGCCAGATAAGAGAGCGAGCAAGACAAGAGAGCAAGCGAACTAGCCAGATATGAGAGCAAGCGAGCGAGCCAGATTTGAGAGCGAGCGAGCCAGATATGCGAGCGAGCCAGATAAGAGAGCGAGCCAGACAAGAGAGCAAGCGAGCGAGCCAGATATGAGAGCAAGAGAGCGAGCCGGATATGAGAGCAAGCGAGCAAGCCAGATATGAGAGCAAGCGAGCGAGCCAGATTTGAGAGCGAGCGAGCCAGATTTGAGAGCGAGCGAGCCAGATATGTGAGCGAGCCATAAAAGAGAGCGAGACAGACAAGAGAGCAAGCGAGCGAGTCAGATATGAGAGCAAGCTAGCAAGCCAGATATGAGAGCGAGCCAGATAAGAGAGCGACCCAGACAAGAGAGCAAGCGAGCGAGCCAGATATGAGAGCAAGCGAGCAAGCCAGATGTAAGAGAGCAAGGCAGATAAGAGAGCGAGCCAGACAATTAAGCGAGCGAGCCAGATATGAGAGCAAGCGAGCGATCCAGATATGAGAGCGAGCCAGACATGAGAGCGAGCGAGCCAGATATGAGAGCAAGCGAGCGAGCCAGATATGAGAGCAAGCATGCCAGCCAGATGTGAGAGCGAGCGAGCCAGATATGCGAGCAAGCCAGATAAGAGAGCGAGCCAGACAAGAGAGCAAGCGAGCGAGCCAGATATGAGAGCAAGTGAGCAAGCCAGATGTGAGAGAGAGCGAGGCAGATAAGAGAGCGAGCCAGACAATTAAGCAAGCGAGCGAGCCAGATATGAGAGCAAGCGAGCGATCCAGATATGAGAGCGAGCCAGACATGAGAGCGAGCCAGATATGAGAGCAAGCGAGCGAGCAAGATATGAGAGCAAGCGAGCCAGCCAGATATGAGAGCGAGCGAGCCAGATAAGAGTGAGCAAGACAAGAGAGCAAGCGAGCTAGCCAGATATGAGAGCGAGCCAGACAAGAGAGCAAGCGAGCGAGCCAGATATGAGAGCAAGCGAGCGAGCCAGATATGAGAGCAAACGAGCGAACCAGAAATGAGAGCAAGCGAGCCAGCCAGAAATGAGAGCAAGTGAGCCAGCCAGATGTGAGAGCGAACGAGCCAGATATGCGAGCGAGCCAGATAAGAGAGCGAGCCAGACAAGAGAGCAACTGAGCGAGCCAGATATGAGAGCAAGCAAGCGAGCCGGATATGAGAGCAAGCGAGCAAGCCAGATATGAGAGCAAGCGAGCGAGCCAGATTTGAGAGCGAGCGAGCCAGATTTGAGAGCGAGCAAGCCAGATATGTGAGCGAGCCATAAAAGAGAGCGAGACAGACAAGAGAGCATGCGAGCGAGCCAGATATGAGAGCAAGCGAGCGAGCCAGATATGAGAGCAAGCAAGCCAGCCAGATGTGAGAGCGAGCGAGCCAGATATGCGAGCGAGCCAGATAAGAGAGCGAGCCAGACAAGAGAGCAAGCGAGCGAGCCAGATATGAGAGCAAGCGAGCAAGCCAGATATGAGAGCGAGTCAGACAAGAGAGCAGCGAGCAAGCCAGATATGAGAGCAAGCGAGCAAGCCAGATGTGAGAGAGAGCGAGGCAGATAAGAGAGCGAGCCAGAAAATTAAGCAAGCGAGCGAGCCAGATATGAGAGCAAGCGAGCGATCGAGATATGAGAGCGAGCCAGACATGAGAGCGAGCGAGCCAGATATGAGAGCAAGCGAGCGAGCCAGATATGAGAGCAAGCGAGCGAGCCAGATATGAGAGCAAGCGAGCGAACCAGAAATGAGAGCAAGCGAGCCAGCCAGAAATGAGAGCAAGTGAGCCAGCCAGATGTGAGAGCGAGAGATCCAGATATGCGAGCGAGCCAGATATGAGAGCGAGCCAGACAAGAGAGCAAGCGAGAAAGCCAGATATGAGAGCAAGCGAGCCAGACATGAGAGCAAGCGAGCGAGCCAGATATGAGACCGAGCGAGCCAGATAAGAGAGCAAGCCAGACAAGAGAGCAAGCGTGCGAGCTAGATATGCTAGCGAGCAAGCCTGATAAGAGAGCGAGCCAGACAAGAGAGCAAGCGAGCGAGCCAGATATGAGAGTAAGCGAGCCAGCCAGATATGAGAGCGAGCGAGCCAGATAAGAGAGCGAGCAAGACAAGAGAGCAAGCGAACTTGCCAGATATGAGAGCAAGCGAGCGAGCCAGATTTGAGAGCGAGCGAGAAAGATATGCGAGCGAGCCAGATAAGAGAGCGAGCCAGACAAGAGAGCAAGCGAGCGAGCCAGATATGAGAGCAATCGAGCGAGCCGGATATGAGAGCAAGCGAGCAAGCCAGATATGAGAGCAAGCGAGCGAGCCAGATTTGAGAGCGAGCGAGCCATATTTGAGAGCGAGCAAGCCAGATATGTGAGCGAGCCATAAAAGAGAGCGAGACAGACAAGAGAGAAAGCGAGCGAGCCAGATATGAGAGCAAGCGAGCGAGCCAGATATGAGAGCAAGCGAGCCAGCTCGATTTGAGAGCGAGCGAGCCAGATATGCGAGCGAGCCAGATAAGAGAGCGAGCCAGACAAGAGAGCAAGCGAGCGAGCCAGATATGAGAGCAAGCGAGCGAGCCAGATATGAGAGCAAGCAAGCCAGCCAGATGTGAGAGCGAACGAGCCAGATATGCGAGCGAGCCAAATAAGAGAGCGAGCCAGACAAGAGAGCAAGCGAGCGAGCCAGATATGAGAGCGAGCGAGCAAGTCAGATATGAGAGCGAGCCAGACAAGAGAGCAGCGAGCGAGCCAGATATGAGAGCAAGCGAGCAAGCCAGATGTGAGAGAGAGCGAGGCAGATAAGAGAGCGAGCCAGACAATTAAGCAAGCGAGCGAGCCAGATATGAGAGCAAGCGAGCGATCCAGATATGAGAGCGAGCCAGACATGAGAGCAAGCGAGCGAGCCAGATATGAGAGCAAGCGAGCGAGCCAGATATGAGAGCAAGCGAGCAAGCCAGATATGAGAGCGAGCGAGCCAGATAAGAGAGCGAGCAAGACAAGAGAGCAAGCGAGCGAGCCAGATATGAGAGCGAGCGAGCCAGATATGAGAGCAAGCGAGCCAGCCAGATGTGAGAGCGAGCGAGCCAGATATGCGAGCGAGCCAGACAAGAAAGCAAGCGAGCGAGCCAGATATGAGAGCAAGCGAGCAAGCCAGATATGAGAGCGAGCCAGATAAGAGAGCGAGCCAGACATGAGAGCAAGCGAGCGAGCCAGATATGAGAGCGAGCGAGCCAGACATGAGAGCAAGCGAGCGAGCCAGATATGAGAGCGAGCGAGCCAGACATGAGAGCAAGCGAGCGAGCCAGATATGAGAGCGAGCGAGCCAGATAAGAGAGCAAGCCAGACAAGAGAGCAAGCGAGCGAGCCAGATATGCTAGCGAGCAAGCCAGATAAGAGAGCGAGTCAGACAAGAGAGCAAGCGAGCGAGCCAGATATGAGAGCAAGCGAGCCAGCCAGATATGAGAGCGAGCGAGCCAGATAAGAGAGCGAGCAAGACAAGAGAGCAAGCGAACTAGCCAGATATGAGAGCAAGCGAGCGAGCCAGATTTGAGAGCGAGCGAGCCAGATATGCGAGCGAGCCAGATAAGAGAGCGAGCCAGACAAGAGAGCAAGCGAGCGAGCCACATATGAGAGCAAGAGAGCGAGCCGGATATGAGAGCAAGCGAGCAAGCCAGATATGAGAGCAAGCGAGCGAGCCAGATTTGAGAGCGAGCGAGCCAGATTTGAGAGCGAGCGAGCCAGATATGTGAGCGAGCCATAAAAGAGAGCGAGACAGACAAGAGAGCAAGCGAGCGAGTCAGATATGAGAGCAAGCTAGCAAGCCAGATATGAGAGCGAGCCAGATAAGAGAGCGACCCAGACAAGAGAGCAAGCGAGCGAGCCAGATATGAGAGCAAGCGAGCAAGCCAGATGTAAGAGAGAGCGAGGCAGATAAGAGAGCGAGCCAGACAATTAAGCGAGCGAGCCAGATATGAGAGCAAGCGAGCGATCCAGATATGAGAGCGAGCCAGACATGAGAGCGAGCGAGCCAGATATGAGAGCAAGTGAGCGAGCCAGATATGAGAGCAAGCAAGCCAGCCAGATGTGAGAGCGAGCGAGCCAGATATGCGAGCAAGCCAGATAAGAGAGCGAGCCAGACAAGAGAGCAAGCGAGCGAGCCAGATATGAGAGCAAGTGAGCAAGCCAGATGTGAGAGAGAGCGAGGCAGATAAGAGAGCGAGCCAGACAATTAAGCAAGCGAGCCAGATATGAGAGCAAGCGAGCGATCCAGATATGAGAGCGAGCCAGACATGAGAGCGAGCCAGATATGAGAGCAAGCGAGCGAGCCAGATATGAGAGCAAGCGAGCCAGCCAGATATGAGAGCGAGCGAGCCAGATAAGAGTGAGCAAGACAAGAGAGCAAGCGAGCTAGCCAGATATGAGAGCGAGCCAGACAAGAGAGCAAGCGAGCGAGCCAGATATGAGAGCAAGCGAGCGAGCCAGATATGAGAGCAAACGAGCGAACCAGAAATGAGAGCAAGCGAGCCAGCCAGAAATGAGAGCAAGTGAGCCAGCCAGATGTGAGAGCGAACGAGCCAGATATGCGAGCGAGCCAGATAAGAGAGCGAGTCAGACAAGAGAGCAACTGAGCGAGCCAGATATGAGAGCAAGCAAGCGAGCCGGATATGAGAGCAAGCGAGCAAGCCAGATATGAGAGCAAGCGAGCGAGCCAGATTTGTGAGCGAGCGAGCCAGATTTGAGAGCGAGCAAGCCAGATATGTGAGCGAGCCATAAAAGAGAGCGAGACAGACAAGAGAGCATGCGAGCGAGCCAGATATGAGAGCAAGCGAGCGAGCCAGATATGAGAGCAAGCAAGCCAGCCAGATGTGAGAGCGAGCGAGCCAGATATGCGAGCGAGCCAGATAAGAGAGCGAGCCAGACAAGAGAGCAAGCGAGCGAGCCAGATATGAGAGCAAGCGAGCAAGCCAGATATGAGAGCGAGTCAGACAAGAGAGCAGCGAGCAAGCCAGATATGAGAGCAAGCGAGCAAGCCAGATGTGAGAGAGAGCGAGGCAGATAAGAGAGCGAGCCAGACAATTAAGCAAGCGAGCGAGCCAGATATGAGAGCAAGCGAGCGATCCAGATATGAGAGCGAGCCAGACATGAGAGCGAGCGAGCCAGATATGAGAGCAAGCGAGCGAGCCAGATATGAGAGCAAGCGAGCGAGCCAGATATGAGAGCAAGCGAGCGAACCAGAAATGAGAGCAAGCGAGCCAGCCAGAAATGAGAGCAAGTGAGCCAGCCAGATGTGAGAGCGAGAGATCCAGATATGCGAGCGAGCCAAATAAGAGAGCGAGCCAGACAAGAGAGCAAGCGAGCGAGCCAGATATGAGAGCGAGCGAGCAAGTCAGATATGAGAGCGAGCCAGACAAGAGAGCAGCGAGCGAGCCAGATATGAGAGCAAGCGAGCCAGCCAGATATGAGAGCGAGCGAGCCAGACAAGAGAGCGAGCAAGACAAGAGAGCAAGCGAGCTAGCCAGATATGAGAGCGAGCCAGACAAGAGAGCAAGCGAGCGTGCCAGATATGAGAGCAAGCGAGCGAGCCAAATATGAGAGCAAGCGAGCGAGCCAGAAATGAGAGCAAGCGAGCCAGCCAGAAATGAGAGCAAGCGAGCCAGCCAGATGTGAGAGCGAGCTAGCCAGATATGCGAGCGAGCCAGATAAGAGAGCGAGCCAGACAAGAGAGCAAGCGAGAAAGATAGATATGAGAGCAAGCGAGCCAGACATGAGAGCAAACGAGCGAGCCAGATATGAGAGCGAGCGAGCCAGATAAGAGAGCAAGCCAGACAAGAGAGCAAGCGCGCGAGCCAGATATTCTAGCGAGCAAGCCAGATAAGAGAGCGAGCCAGACAAGAGAGCAAGCGATCGAGCCAGATATGAGAGCAAGCGAGCCAGCCAGATATGAGAGCGAGCGAGCCAGATAAGAAAGCGAGCAAGACAAGAGAGCAAGCGAGCGAGCCAGATATGAGAGCGAGCGAGCCAGATATGAGAGCAAGCGAGCCAGCCAGATGTGAGAGCGAGCGAGCCAGATATGCGAGCGAGCCAGACAAGAAAGCAAGCGAGCGAGCCAGATATGAGAGCAAGCGAGCAAGCCAGATATGAGAGCGAGCCAGATAAGAGAGCGAACCAGACAAGAGAGCAAGAGAGAAAGCCAGATATGAGAGCGTGCGAGCCAGACATGAGAGCAAGCGAGCGAGCCAGATATGAGAGCGAGCGAGCCAGACATGAGAGCAAGCGAGCGAGCCAGATATGAGAGCGAGCGAGCCAGATAAGAGAGCAAGCCAGACAAGAGAGCAAGCGAGCGAGCCAGATATGCTAGCGAGCAAGCCAGATAAGAGAGCGAGTCAGACAAGAGAGCAAGCGAGCGAGCCAGATATGAGAGCAAGCGAGCCAGCCAGATATGAGAGCGAGCGAGCCAGATAAGAGAGCGAGCAAGACAAGAGAGCAAGCGAACTAGCCAGATATGAGAGCAAGCGAGCGAGCCAGATTTGAGAGCGAGCGAGCCAGATATGCCAGCGAGCCAGATAAGAGAGCGAGCCAGACAAGAGAGCAAGCGAGCGAGCCAGATATGAGAGCAAGAGAGCGAGCCAGATATGAGAGCAAGCGAGCAAGCCAGATATGAGAGCAAGCGAGCGAGCCAGATTTGAGAGAGAGCGAGCCAGATTTGAGAGCGAGCGAGCCAGATATGTGAGCGAGCCATAAAAGAGAGCGAGACAGACAAGAGAGAAAGCGAGCGAGTCAGATATGAGAGCAAGCTAGCAAGCCAGATATGAGAGCGAGCCAGATAAGAGAGCGACCCAGACAAGAGAGCAAGCGAACGAGCCAGATATGAGAGCAAGCGAGCAAGCCAGATGTGAGAGAGAGCGAGGCAGATAAGAGAGCGAGCCAGACAATTAAGCAAGCGAGCGAGCCAGATATGAGAGCAAGCGAGCGATCCAGATATGAGAGCGAGCCAGACATGAGAGCGAGCGAGCCAGATATGAGAGCAAGCGAGCGAGCCAGATATGAGAGCAAGCAAGCCAGCCAGATGTGAGAGCGAGCGAGCCAGATATGCGAGCAAGCCAGATAAGAGAGCGAGCCAGACAAGAGAGCAAGCGAGCGAGCCAGATATGAGAGCAAGTGAGCAAGCCAGATGTGAGAGAGAGCGAGGCAGATAAGAGAGCGAGCCAGACAATTAAGCAAGCGAGCGAGCCAGATATGAGAGCAAGCAAGCGAGCCAGATATGAGAGCGAGCCAGACATGAGAGCGAGCGAGCCAGATATGAGAGCAAGCGAGCGAGCCAGATATGAGAGCAAGCGAGCCAGCCAGATATGAGAGCGATCGAGCCAGATAAGAGTGAGCAAGACAAGAGAGCAAGCGAGCTAGCCAGATATGAGAGCGAGCCAGACAAGAGAGGAAGCGAGCGAGCCAGATATGAGAGCAAGCGAGCGAGCCAGATATGAGAGCAAGCGAGCGAACCAGAAATGAGAGCAAGCGAGCCAGCCAGAAATGAGAGCAAGTGAGCCAGCCAGATGTGAGAGCGAACGAGCCAGATATGCGAGCGAGCCAAATAAGAGAGCGAGCCAGACAAGAGAGCAAGTGAGCGAGCCAGATATGAGAGCAAGCGAGCGAGCCGGATATGAGAGCAAGCGAGCAAGCCAGATATGAGAGCAAGCGAGCAAGCCAGATTTGAGAGCGAGCGAGCCAGATTTGAGAGCGAGCAAGCCAGATATGTGAGCGAGCCATAAAAGAGAGCGAGACAGACAAGAGAGCAAGCGAGCAAGCCAGATATGAGAGCAAGCGAGCGAGCCAGATATGAGAGCAAGCAAGCCAGCCAGATGTGAGAGCGAGCGAGCCAGATATGCGAGCGAGCCAGATAAGAGAGCGAGCCAGACAAGAGAGTCAGCGAGCGAGCCAGATATGAGAGCAAGCGAGCAAGCCAGATATGAGAGCGAGCCAGACAAGAGAGCAGCGAGCAAGCCAGATATGAGAGCAAGCGAGCAAGCCAGATGTGAGAGAGAGCGAGGCAGATAAGAGAGCGAGCCAGACAATTAAGCAAGCGAGCGAGCCAGATATGAGAGCAAGCGAGCGATCCAGATATGAGAGCGAGCCAGACATGAGAGCGAGCGAGCCAGATATGAGAGCAAGCGAGCGAGCCAGATATGAGAGCAAGCGAGCGAGCCAGATATGAGAGCAAGCGAGCGAACCAGAAATGAGAGCAAGCGAGCCAGCCAGAAATGAGAGCAAGTGAGCCAGCCAGATGTGAGAGCGAGAGATCCAGATATGCGAGCGAGCCAGATAAGACAGCGAGCCAGACAAGAGAGCAAGCGAGAAAGCCAGATATGAGAGCAAGCGAGCCAGACATGAGAGCAAGCGAGCGAGCCAGATATGAGACCGAGCGAGCCAGATAAGAGAGCAAGCCAGACAAGAGAGCAAGCGTGCGAGCCAGATATGCTAACGAGCAAGCCAGATAAGAGAGCGAGCCAGACAAGAGAGCAAGCGAGCGAGCCAGATATGAGAGTAAGAGAGCCAGCCAGATATGAGAGCGAGCGAGCCAGATAAGAGAGCAAGCAAGACAAGAGAGCAAGCGAACTAGCCAGATATGAGAGCAAACGAGCGAGCCAGATTTGAGAGCGAGCGAGAAAGATATGCGAGCGAGCCAGATAAGAGAGCGAGCCAGACAAGAGAGCAAGCGAGCGAGCCAGATATGAGAGCAATCGAGTTAGCCAGATATGAGAGCAAGCGAGCAAGCCAGATATGAGAGCAAGCGAGCGAGCCAGATTTGAGAGCGAGCGAGCCAGATTTGAGAGCGAGCAAGCCAGATATGTGAGCGAGCCATAAAAGAGAGCGAGACAGACAAGAGAGAAAGCGAGCGAGCCAGATATGAGAGAAAGCGAGCGAGCCAGATATGAGAGCAAGCGAGCGAGCCAGATATGCGAGCGAGCCAGATAAGAGAGCGAGCCAGACAAGAGAGCAAGCGAGCGAGCCAGATATGAGAGCAAGCGAGCGAGCCAGATATGAGAGCAAGCAAGCCAGCCAGATGTGAGAGCGAGCGAGCCAGATATGCGAGCGAGCCAAATAAGAGAGCGAGCCAGACAAGAGAGCAAGCGAACTAGCCTGATATGAGAGCAAGCGAGCGAGCCAGATTTGAGAGCGAGCGAGAAAGATATGCGAGCGAGCCAGATAAGAGAGCGAGCCAGACAAGAGAGCAAGTGAGCGAGCCAGATATGAGAGCAATCGAGTTAGCCAGATATGAGAGCAAGCGAGCAAGCCAGATATGAGAGCAAGCGAGCGAGCCAGATTTGAGAGCGAGCGAGCCAGATTTGAGAGCGACCAAGCCAGATATGTGAGCGAGCCATAAAAGAGAGCGAGACAGACAAGAGAGAAAGCGAGCGAGCCAGATATGAGAGCAAGCGAGCGAGCCAGATATGAGAGCAAGCGAGCGAGCCAGATATGCGAGCGAGCCAGATAAGAGAACGAGCCAGACAAGAGAGCAAGCGAGCGAGCCAGATATGAGAGCAAGCGAGCGAGCCAGATATGAGAGCAAGCAAGCCAGCCAGATGTGAGAGCGAGCGAGCCAGATATGCGAGCGAGCCAAATAAGAGAGCGAGCCAGACAAGAGAGCAAGCGAGCGAGCCAGATATGAGAGCGAGCGAGCAAGCCAGATATGAGAGCGAGCCAGACAAGAGAGCAGCGAGCGAGCCAGATATGAGAGCAAGCGAGCAAGCCAGATGTGAGAGAGAGCGAGGCAGATAAGAGAGCGAGCCAGACAATTAAGCAAGCGAGCGAGCCAGATATGAGAGCAAGCGAGCGATCCAGATATGAGAGCGAGCCAGACATGAGAGCAAGCGAGCGAGCCAGATATGAGAGCAAGCGAGCGAGCCAGATATGAGAGCAAGCGAGCCAGCCAGATATGAGAGCGAGCGAGCCAGATAAGAGAGCGAGCAAGACAAGAGAGCAAGCGAGCTAGCCAGATATGAGAGTGAGCCAGACAAGAGAGCAAGTGAGCGTGCCAGATATGAGAGCAAGCGAGCGAGCCAGATATGAGAGCAAGCGAGCGAGCCAGAAATGAGAACAAGCGAGCCAGCCAGAAATGAGAGCAAGCGAGCCAGCCAGATGTGAGAGCGAGCTAGCCAGATATGCGAGCGAGCCAGATAAGACAGCGAGCCAGACAAGAGAGCAAGCGAGCGAGCCCGATATGAGATCGAGCGAGCCAGATAAGAGAACAAGCCAGACAAGAGAGCAAGCGCGCGAGCCAGATACTCTAGCGAGCAAGCCAGATAAGAGAGCGAGCCAGACAAGAGAGCAAGCGAGCGAGCCAGATAGGAGAGCAAGCGAGCCAGCCAGATATGAGAGCGAGCGAGCCAGATAAGAGAGCGAGCAAGACAAGAGAGCAAGCGAGCGAGCCAGATATGAGAGCGAGCGAGCCAGATATGAGAGCAAGCGAGCCAGCCAGATGTGAGAACGAGCGAGCCAGATATGCGAGCGAGCCAGACAAGAAAGCAAGCGAGCGAGCCAGATATGAGAGCAAGCCAGATATGAGAGCGAGCCAGATAAGAGAGCGAGCAAGACAAGAGAGCAAGCGAGCGAGCCAGATATGCGAGCGAGCCAGACAAGAGAGCAAGCGAGAGAGCCAGATATGAGAGCAAGCGAGCGAGCCAGATATGAGAGCAAGCGAGCGAGCCAGATTTGAGAGCGAGCGAGCCAGATATGTGAGCGAGCCATAAAAGAGAGCGAGGCAGACAAGAGAGAAAGCGAGCGAGCCAGATATGAGAGCAAGCGAGCCAGCCAGATATGAGAGCGAGCGAGCCAGATATGAGAGCAAGCGAGCCAGCCAGATGTGAGAGCGAGCGAGCCAGATATGCGAGCGAGCCAGACAAGAAAGCAAGCGAGCGAGCCAGATATGAGAGCAAGCGAGCAAGCCAGATATGAGAGCGAGCCAGATAAGAGAGCGAACCAGACAAGAGAGCAAGCGAGAAAGCCAGATATGAGAGCGAGCGAGCCAGACATGAGAGCAAGCGAGCGAGCCAGATATGAGAGCGAGCGAGCCAGACATGAGAGCAAGCGAGCGAGCCAGATATGAGAGCGAGCGAGCCAGATAAGAGAGCAAGCCAAACAAGAGAGCATGCGAGCGAGCCAGATATGCTAGCGAGCAAGCCAGATAAGAGAGCGAGCCAGACAAGAGAGCAAGCGAGCGAGCCAGATATGAGAGCAAGCGAGCAAGCCAGATGTGAGAGCGAACCAGATAAGAGAGCGAACCAGACAAGAGAGCAAGCGAGAAAGTCAGATATGAGAGCGAGCGAGCCAGACATGAGAGCAAGCGAGCGAGCCAGATATGCTAGCGAGCAAGCCAGATAAGAGAGCGAGCCAGACAAGAGAGCAAGCGAGCGAGCCAGATATGAGAGCAAGCGAGCAAGCCAGATATGAGAGCGAACCAGATAAGAGAGCGAACCAGACAAGAGAGCAAGCGAGCGAGCCAGATATGAGAGCAAGCGAGCAAGCCAGATGTGAGAGCGAGACAAATAAGAGAGCAAGTCAGACAAGAGAGCAAGCGAGCGAGCCAGATATGCTAGCGAGCAAGCCAGATAAGAGAGCGAGCCAGACAAGAGAGCAAGCGAGCGAGCCAGATATGAGAGCAAGCGAGCAAGCCAGATATGAGAGCGAACCAGATAAGAGAGCGAACCAGACAAGAGAGCAAGCGAGAAAGTCAGATATGAGAGCGAGCGAGCCAGACATGAGAGCAAGCGAGCGAGCCAGATATAAGAGCGAGCAAGCCAGATAAGAGAGGAAGCCAGACAAGAGAGCAAGCGAGCGAGCCAGATATGCTAGCGAGGAAGCCAGATAAGAGAGCGAGCCAGACAAGAGAGCAAGCGAGCGAGCCAGATATGAGAGCAAGCGAGCAAGCCAGATATGAGAGCGAACCAGATAAGAGAGCGAACCAGACAAGAGAGCAAGTGAGCGAGCCAGATATGAGAGCAAGCGAGCAAGCCAGATGTGAGAGCGAGACAAATAAGAGAGCAAGTCAGACAAGAGAGCAAGCGAGCGAGCCAGATATGCTAGCGAGCAAGCCAGATAAGAGAGCGAGCCAGACAAGAGAGCAAGCGAGCGAGCCAGATATGAGAGCAAGCGAGCAAGCCAGATGTGAGAGCGAGACAAATAAGAGAGCAAGTCAGACAATAGAGCAAGCGAGCGAGCCAGATATGCTAGCGAGCAAGCCAGATAAGAGAGCGAGCCAGACAAGAGAGCAAGCGAGCGAGCCAGATATGAGAGCAAGCGAGCAAGCCAGATATGAGAGCGAACCAGATAAGAGAGCGAACCAGACAAGAGAGCAAGCGAGAAAGTCAGATATGAGAGCGAGCGAGCCAGACATGAGAGCAAGCGAGCGAGCCAGATATAAGAGCGAGCAAGCCAGATAAGAGAGGAAGCCAGACAAGAGAGCAAGCGAGCGAGCCAGATATGCTAGCGAGCAAGCCAGATAAGAGAGCGAGACAGACAAGAGAGCAAGCGAGCGAGCCAGATATGAGAGCAAGCGAGCAAGCCAGATGTGAGAGCGAGACAGATAAGAGAGCAAGCCAGACAAGAGAGGAAGCGAGCGAGCCAGATATGCTAGCGAGCAAGCCAGATAAGAGAGCTAGCCAGACAAGAGAGCAAGCGAGCGAGCCAGATATGAGAGCAAGCGAGCAAGCCAGATATGAGAGTTAGCCACATAAGAGAGCGAACCAGACAAGAGAGCAAGCGAGAAAGTCAGATATGAGAGCGAGCGAGCCAGACATGAGAGCAAGCGAGCGAGCCAGATATGAGAGAGAGCGAGCGAGCCAGATATGAGAGCGAGCGAGCCAGATAAGAGAGCAAGCCAGACAAGAGAGCAAGCGAGCGAGCCAGATATGCTAGCGAGCAAGCCAGATAAGAGAGCGAGCGAGCGAGCTAGATATGAGAGCAAGCGAGCGAGCCAGATGTGAGAGCGAGACAGATAAGAGAGCAGCAAGCGAGCCAGGCCAGATATGAGAGCAAGCGAGCAAGCCAGATGTGAGAGAGAGCGAGGCAGATAAGAGAGCGAGCCAGACAATTAAGCAAGCGAGCCAGATATGAGAGCAAGCGAGCGATCCAGATATGAGAGCGAGCCAGACATAAGAGCGAGCGAGCCAGATATGAGAGCAAGCGAGCGAGCCAGATATGAGAGCAAGCGAGCCAGCCAGATAAGAGAGCGAGCGAGCCAGATATGATAGCGAGCCAGACAAGAGAGCAAGCGAGCGAGCCAGATATGAGAGCAAGCGAGCGAGCCAGATATGAGAGCAAGCGAGCGAGCCAGAAATGAGAGCAAGCGAGCCAGCCAGAAATGAGAGCAAGTGAGCCAGCCAGATGTGAGAGCGAGCCAGATATGCGAGCGAGCCAGATAAGAGAGCGAGCCAGACAAGAGAGCAAGCGAGAAAGCCAGATATGAGAGCAAGCGAGCCAGACATGAGAGCAAGCGAGCGAGCCAGATATGAGACCGAACGAGCCAGATAAGAGAGCAAGCCAGACAAGAGAGCAAGCGTGCGAGCCAGATATGCTAGCGAGCAAGCCAGATAAGAGAGCGAGCCAGACAAGAGAGCAAGCGAGCGAGCCAGATATGAGAGTAAGCGAGCCAGCCAGATATGAGAGCAAGCAAGCCAGATAAGAGAGCGAGCAAGACAAGAGAGCGAGCGAACTAGCCAGATATGAGAGCAAGCGAGCGAGCCAGATTTGAGAGCGAGCGAGAAAGATATGCGAGCGAGCCAGATAAGAGAGCGAGCCAGACAAGAGAGCAAGCGAGCGAGCCAGATATGAGAGCAAGCGAGCGAGCCGGATATGAGAGCAAGCGAGCAAGCCAGATATGAGAGCAAGCGAGTGAGCCAGATTTGAGAGCGAGCCAGATTTGAGAGCGAGCGAGCCAGATATGTGAGCGAGACATAAAAGAGAGCGAGGCAGACAAGAGAGAAAGCGAGCGAGCCAAATATGAGAGCAAGCTAGCAAGCCAGATATGAGAGCGAGCCAGATAAGAGAGCGAGCCAGACAAGAGAGCAAGCGAGCGAGCCAGATATGAGAGCAAGCGAGCCAGCTCGATGTGAGAGCGAGCGAGCCAGATATGCGAGCGAGCCAGATAAGAGAGCGAGCCAGACAAGAGAGCAAGCGAGCGAGCCAGATATGAGAGCAAGCGAGCGAGCCAGATATGAGAGCAAGCAAGCCAGCCAGATGTGAGAGCGAGCGAGCCAGATATGCGAGCGAGCCAAATAAGAGAGCGAGCCAGACAAGAGAGCAAACGAGCGAGCCAGATATGCGAGCAAGCCAGATATGAGAACGAGCCAGACAAGAGAGCAGCGAGCGAGCCAGATATGAGAGCAAGCGAGCAAGCCAGATGTGAGAGAGAGCGAGGCAGATAAGAGAGCGAGCCAGACAATTAAGCAAGCGAGCGAGCCAGATATGAGAGCAAGCGAGCGATCCAGATATGAGAGCGAGCCAGACATGAGAGCAAGCGAGCGAGCCAGATATGAGAGCAAGCGAGCGAGCCAGATATGAGAGCAAGCGAGCCAGCCAGATATGAGAGCGAGCGAGCCAGACAAGAGAGCGAGCAAGACAAGAGAGCAAGCGAGCTAGCCAGATATGAGAGCGAGCCAGACAAGAGAGCAAGCGAGCGTGCCAGATATGAGAGCAAGCGAGCGAGCCAGATATGAGAGCAAGCGAGCGAGCCAGAAATGAGAGCAAGCGAGCCAGCCAGAAATGAGAGCAAGCGAGCCAGCCAGATGTGAGAGCGAGCTAGCCAGATATGCGAGCGAGCCAGATAAGAGAGCGAGCCAGACAAGAGATCAAGCGAGAAAGACAGATATGAGAGCAAGCGAGCCAGACATGAGAGCAAGCGAGCGAGCCAGATATGAGAGCAAGCAAGCAAGCCAGATATGAGAGCGAGCCAGACAAGAGAGCAGCGAGCAAGCCAGATATGAGAGCAAGCGAGCAAGCCAGATGTGAGAGAGAGCAAGGCAGATAAGAGAGCGAGCCAGACAATTAAGCAAGCGAGCGAGCCAGATATGAGAGCAAGCGAGCGATCCAGATATGAGAGCGAGCCAGACATGAGAGCGAGCGAGCCAGATATGAGAGCAAGCGAGCGAGCCAGATATGAGACCGAGCGAGCCAGATAAGAGAGCAAGCCAGACAAGAGAGCAAGCGAGAAAGCCAGATATGAGAGCAAGCGAGCCAGACATGAGAGCAAGCGAGCGAGCCAGATATGAGACCGAGCGAGCCAGATAAGAGAGCAAGCCAGACAAGAGAGCAAGCGTGCGAGCCAGATATGCTAGCGAGCAAGCCAGATAAGAGAGCGAGCCAGACAAGAGAGCAAGCGAGCGAGCCAGATATGAGAGTAGGCGAGCCAGCCAGATATGAGAGCGAGCGAGCCAGATAAGAGAGCGAGCAAGACAAGAGAGCAAGCGAACTAGCCAGATATGAGAGCAAGCGAGCGAGCCAGATTTGAGAGTGAGCGAGAAAGATATGCGAGCGAGCCAGATAAGAGAGCGAGCCAGACAAGAGAGCAAGCGAGCGAGCCAGATATGAGAGCAATCGAGCGAGCCGGATATGAGAGCAAGTGAGCAAGCCAGATATGAGAGCAAGCGAGCGAGCCAGATTTGAGAGCGAGCGAGCCAGATTTGAGAGCGAGCAAGCCAGATATGTGAGCGAGCCATAAAAGAGAGCGAGACAGACAAGAGAGAAAGCGAGCGAGCCAGATATGAGAGCAAGCGAGCGAGCCAGATATGAGAGCAAGCGAGCCAGCTCGATGTGAGAGCGAGCGAGCCAGATATGTGAGCGAGCCAGATAAGAGAGCGAGCCAGACAAGAGAGCAAGCGAGCGAGCCAGATATGAGAGCAAGCGAGCGAGCCAGAAATGAGAGCAAGCAAGCCAGCCAGATGTGAGAGCGAGCGAGCCAGATATGCGAGCGAGCCAAATAAGAGAGCGAGCCAGACAAGAGAGCAAGCGAACTAGCCAGATATGAGAGCAAGCGAGCGAGCCAGATTTGAGAGCGAGCGAGAAAGATATGCGAGCGAGCCAGATAAGAGAGCGAGCCAGACAAGAGAGCAAGCGAGCGAGCCAGATATGAGAGCAATCGAGTTAGCCAGATATGAGAGCAAGCGAGCAAGCCAGATATGAGAGCCAGCGAGCGAGCCAGATTTGAGAGCGAGCGAGCCAGATTTGAGAGCGAGCAAGCCAGATATGTGAGCGAGCCATAAAAGAGAGCGAGACAGACAAGAGAGAAAGCGAGCGAGCCAGATATGAGAGCAAGCGAGCGAGCCAGATATGAGAGCAAGCGAGCGAGCCAGATATGCGAGCGAGCCAGATAAGAGAACGAGCCAGACAAGAGAGCAAGCGAGCGAGCCAGATATGAGAGCAAGCGAGCGAGCCAGATATGAGAGCAAGCAAGCCAGCCAGATGTGAGAGCGAGCGAGCCAGATATGCGAGCGAGCCAAATAAGAGAGCGAGCCAGACAAGAGAGCAAGCGAGCGAGCCAGATATGAGAGCGAGCGAGCAAGCCAGATATGAGAGCGAGCCAGACAAGAGAGCAGCGAGCGAGCCAGATATGAGAGCAAGCGAGCAAGCCAGATGTGAGAGAGAGCGAGGCAGATAAGAGAGCGAGCCAGACAATTAAGCAAGCGAGCGAGCCAGATATGAGAGCAAGCGAGCGATCCAGATATGAGAGCGAGCCAGACATGAGAGCAAGCGAGCGAGCCAGATATGAGAGCAAGCGAGCGAGCCAGATATGAGAGCAAGCGAGCCAGCCAGATATGAGAGCGAGCGAGCCAGATAAGAGAGCGAGCAAGACAAGAGAGCAAGCGAGCTAGCCAGATATGAGAGTGAGCCAGACAAGAGAGCAAGTGAGCGTGCCAGATATGAGAGCAAGCGAGCGAGCCAGATATGAGAGCAAGCGAGCGAGCCAGAAATGAGAACAAGCGAGCCAGCCAGAAATGAGAGCAAGCGAGCCAGCCAGATGTGAGAGCGAGCTAGCCAGATATGCGAGCGAGCCAGATAAGACAGCGAGCCAGACAAGAGAGCAAGCGAGAAAGACAGATATGAGAGCAAGCGAGCCAGACATGAGAGCAAGCGAGCGAGCCCGATATGAGATCGAGCGAGCCAGATAAGAGAACAAGCCAGACAAGAGAGCAAGCGCGCGAGCCAGATACTCTAGCGAGCAAGCCAGATAAGAGAGCGAGCCAGACAAGGGAGCAAGCGAGCGAGCCAGATAGGAGAGCAAGCGAGCCAGCCAGATATGAGAGCGAGCGAGCCAGATAAGAGAGCGAGCAAGACAAGAGAGCAAGCGAGCGAGCCAGATATGAGAGCGAGCGAGCCAGATATGAGAGCAAGCGAGCCAGCCAGATGTGAGAGCGAGCGAGCCAGATATGCGAGCGAGCCAGACAAGAAAGCAAGCGAGCGAGCCAGATATGAGAGCAAGCGAGCAAGCCAGATATGAGAGCGAGCCAGATAAGAGAGCGAGCAAGACAAGAGAGCAAGCGAGCGAGCCAGATATGCGAGCGAGACAGACAAGAGAGCAAGCGAGAGAGCCAGATATGAGAGCAAGCGAGCGAGCCAGATATGAGAGCAAGCGAGCGAGCCAGATTTGAGAGTGAGCGAGCCAGATATGTGAGCGAGAAATAAAAGAGAGCAAGGCAGACAAGAGAGAAAGCGAGCGAGCCAGATATGAGAGCAAGCGAGCCAGCCAGATATGAGAGCGAGCGAGCCAGATATGAGAGCAAGCGAGCCAGCCAGATGTGAGAGCGAGCGAGCCAGATATGCGAGCGAGCCAGACAAGAAAGCAAGCGAGCGAGCCAGATATGAGAGCAAGCGAGCAAGCCAGATATGAGAGCGAGCCAGATAAGAGAGCGAACCAGACAAGAGAGCAAGCGAGAAAGCCAGATATGAGAGCGAGCGAGCCAGACATGAGAGCAAGCGAGCGAGCCAGATATGAGAGCGAGCGAGCCAGACATGAGAGCAAGCGAGCGAGCCAGATATGAGAGCGAGCGAGCCAGATAAGAGAGCAAGCCAAACAAGAGAGCATGCGAGCGAGCCAGATATGCTAGCGAGCAAGCCAGATAAGAGAGCGAGCCAGACAAGAGAGCAAGCGAGCGAGCCAGATATGAGAGCAAGCGAGCAAGCCAGATGTGAGAGCGAACCAGATAAGAGAGCGAACCAGACAAGAGAGCAAGCGAGAAAGTCAGATATGAGAGCGAGCGAGCCAGACATGAGAGCAAGCGAGCGAGCCAGATATGCTAGCGAGCAAGCCAGATAAGAGAGCGAGCCAGACAAGAGAGCAAGCGAGCGAGCCAGATATGAGAGCAAGCGAGCAAGCCAGATATGAGAGCGAACCAGATAAGAGAGCGAACCAGACAAGAGAGCAAGCGAGCGAGCCAGATATGAGAGCAAGCGAGCAAGCCAGATGTGAGAGCGAGACAAATAAGAGAGCAAGTCAGACAAGAGAGCAAGCGAGCGAGCCAGATATGCTAGCGAGCAAGCCAGATAAGAGAGCGAGCCAGACAAGAGAGCAAGCGAGCGAGCCAGATATGAGAGCAAGCGAGCAAGCCAGATATGAGAGCAAGCGAGCAAGCCAGATATGAGAGCGAACCAGATAAGAGAGCGAACCAGACAAGAGAGCAAGCGAGAAAGTCAGATATGAGAGCGAGCGAGCCAGACATGAGAGCAAGCGAGCGAGCCAGATATGCTAGCGAGCAAGCCAGATAAGAGAGCGAGCCAGACAAGAGAGCAAGCGAGCGAGCCAGATATGAGAGCAAGCGAGCAAGCCAGATGTGAGAGCGAGACAGATAAGAGAGCAAGCCAGACAAGAGAGGAAGCGAGCGAGCCAGATATGCTAGCGAGCAAGCCAGATAAGAGAGCTAGCCAGACAAGAGAGCAAGCGAGCGAGCCAGATATGAGAGCAAGCGAGCAAGCCAGATATGAGAGTTAGCCACATAAGAGAGCGAACCAGACAAGAGAGCAAGCGAGAAAGTCAGATATGAGAGCGAGCGAGCCAGACATGAGAGCAAGCGAGCGAGCCAGATATGAGAGCGAGCGAGCCAGATATGAGAGCGAGCGAGCCAGATAAGAGAGCAAGCCAGACAAGAGAGCAAGCGAGCGAGCCAGATATGCTAGCGAGTAAGCCAGATAAGAGAGCGAGCGAGCGAGCTAGATATGAGAGCAAGCGAGCGAGCCAGATGTGAGAGCGAGACAGATAAGAGAGCAGCAAGCGAGCCAGGCCAGATATGAGAGCAAGCGAGCAAGCCAGATGTGAGAGAGAGCGAGGCAGATAAGAGAGCGAGCCAGACAATTAAGCAAGCGAGCCAGATATGAGAGCAAGCGAGCGATCCAGATATGAGAGCGAGCCAGACATAAGAGCGAGCGAGCCAGATATGAGAGCAAGCGAGCGAGCCAGATATGAGAGCAAGCGAGCCAGCCAGATAAGAGAGCGAGCGAGCCAGATATGATAGCGAGCCAGACAAGAGAGCAAGCGAGCGAGCCAGATATGAGAGCAAGCGAGCGAGCCAGATATGAGAGCAAGCGAGCGAGCCAGAAATGAGAGCAAGCGAGCCAGCCAGAAATGAGAGCAAGTGAGCCAGCCAGATGTGAGAGCGAGCCAGATATGCGAGCGAGCCAGATAAGAGAGCAAGCCAGACAAGAGAGCAAGCGAGCGAGCCAGATATGCTAGCGAGTAAGCCAGATAAGAGAGCGAGCGAGCGAGCTAGATATGAGAGCAAGCGAGCGAGCCAGATGTGAGAGCGAGACAGATAAGAGAGCAGCAAGCGAGCCAGGCCAGATATGAGAGCAAGCGAGCAAGCCAGATGTGAGAGAGAGCGAGGCAGATAAGAGAGCGAGCCAGACAATTAAGCAAGCGAGCCAGATATGAGAGCAAGCGAGCGATCCAGATATGAGAGCGAGCCAGACATAAGAGCGAGCGAGCCAGATATGAGAGCAAGCGAGCGAGCCAGATATGAGAGCAAGCGAGCCAGCCAGATAAGAGAGCGAGCGAGCCAGATATGATAGCGAGCCAGACAAGAGAGCAAGCGAGCGAGCCAGATATGAGAGCAAGCGAGCGAGCCAGATATGAGAGCAAGCGAGCGAGCCAGAAATGAGAGCAAGCGAGCCAGCCAGAAATGAGAGCAAGTGAGCCAGCCAGATGTGAGAGCGAGCCAGATATGCGAGCGAGCCAGATAAGAGAGCGAGCCAGACAAGAGAGCAAGCGAGAAAGCCAGATATGAGAGCAAGCGAGCCAGACATGAGAGCAAGCGAGCGAGCCAGATATGAGACCGAACGAGCCAGATAAGAGAGCAAGCCAGACAAGAGAGCAAGCGTGCGAGCCAGATATGCTAGCGAGCAAGCCAGATAAGAGAGCGAGCCAGACAAGAGAGCAAGCGAGCGAGCCAGATATGAGAGTAAGCGAGCCAGCCAGATATGAGAGCAAGCAAGCCAGATAAAAGAGCGAGCAAGACAAGAGAGCGAGCGAACTAGCCAGATATGAGAGCAAGCGAGCGAGCCAGATTTGAGAGCGAGCGAGAAAGATATGCGAGCGAGCCAGATAAGAGAGCGAGCCAGACAAGAGAGCAAGCGAGCGAGCCAGATATGAGAGCAAGCGAGCGAGCCGGATATGAGAGCATGCGAGCAAGCCAGATATGAGAGCAAGCGAGTGAGCCAGATTTGAGAGCGAGCCAGATTTGAGAGCGAGCGAGCCAGATATGTGAGCGAGCCATAAAAGAGAGCGAGACAGACAAGAGAGAAAGCGAGCGAGCCAGATATGAGAGCAAGCGAGCGAGCCAGATATGAGAGCAAGCGAGCGAGCCAGATATGCGAGCGAGCCAGATAAGAGAACGAGCCAGACAAGAGAGCAAGCGAGCGAGCCAGATATGAGAGCAAGCGAGCGAGCCAGATATGAGAGCAAGCAAGCCAGCCAGATGTGAGAGCGAGCGAGCCAGATATGCGAGCGAGCCAAATAAGAGAGCGAGCCAGACAAGAGAGCAAGCGAGCGAACCAGATATGAGAGCGAGCGAGCAAGCCAGATATGAGAGCGAGCCAGACAAGAGAGCAGCGAGCGAGCCAGATATGAGAGCAAGCGAGCAAGCCAGATGTGAGAGAGAGCGAGGCAGATAAGAGAGCGAGCCAGACAATTAAGCAAGCGAGCGAGCCAGATATGAGAGCAAGCGAGCGATCCAGATATGAGAGCGAGCCAGACATGAGAGCAAGCGAGCGAGCCAGATATGAGAGCAAGCGAGCGAGCCAGATATGAGAGCAAGCGAGCCAGCCAGATATGAGAGCGAGCGAGCCAGATAAGAGAGCGAGCAAGACAAGAGAGCAAGCGAGCTAGCCAGATATGAGAGTGAGCCAGACAAGAGAGCAAGTGAGCGTGCCAGATATGAGAGCAAGCGAGCGAGCCAGATATGAGAGCAAGCGAGCGAGCCAGAAATGAGAACAAGCGAGCCAGCCAGAAATGAGAGCAAGCGAGCCAGCCAGATGTGAGAGCGAGCTAGCCAGATATGCGAGCGAGCCAGATAAGACAGCGAGCCAGACAAGAGAGCAAGCGAGAAAGACAGATATGAGAGCAAGCGAGCCAGACATGAGAGCAAGCGAGCGAGCCCGATATGAGATCGAGCGAGCCAGATAAGAGAACAAGCCAGACAAGAGAGCAAGCGCGCGAGCCAGATACTCTAGCGAGCAAGCCAGATAAGAGAGCGAGCCAGACAAGAGAGCAAGCGAGCGAGCCAGATAGGAGAGCAAGCGAGCCAGCCAGATATGAGAGCGAGCGAGCCAGATAAGAGAGCGAGCAAGACAAGAGAGCAAGCGAGCGAGCCAGATATGAGAGCGAGCGAGCCAGATATGAGAGCAAGCGAGCCAGCCAGATGTGAGAGCGAGCGAGCCAGATATGCGAGCGAGCCAGACAAGAAAGCAAGCGAGCGAGCCAGATATGAGAGCAAGCGAGCAAGCCAGATATGAGAGCGAGCCAGATAAGAGAGCGAGCAAGACAAGAGAGCAAGCGAGCGAGCCAGATATGCGAGCGAGACAGACAAGAGAGCAAGCGAGAGAGCCAGATATGAGAGCAAGCGAGCGAGCCAGATATGAGAGCAAGCGAGCGAGCCAGATTTGAGAGTGAGCGAGCCAGATATGTGAGCGAGCCATAAAAGAGAGCAAGGCAGACAAGAGAGAAAGCGAGCGAGCCAGATATGAGAGCAAGCGAGCCAGCCAGATATGAGAGCGAGCGAGCCAGATATGAGAGCAAGCGAGCCAGCCAGATGTGAGAGCGAGCGAGCCAGATATGCGAGCGAGCCAGACAAGAAAGCAAGCGAGCGAGCCAGATATGAGAGCAAGCGAGCAAGCCAGATATGAGAGCGAGCCAGATAAGAGAGCGAACCAGACAAGAGAGCAAGCGAGAAAGCCAGATATGAGAGCGAGCGAGCCAGACATGAGAGCAAGCGAGCGAGCCAGATATGAGAGCGAGCGAGCCAGACATGAGAGCAAGCGAGCGAGCCAGATATGAGAGCGAGCGAGCCAGATAAGAGAGCAAGCCAGACAAGAGAGCAAGCGAGCGAGCCAGATATGCTAGCGAGCAAGCCAGATAAGAGAGCGAGTCAGACAAGAGAGCAAGCGAGCGAGCCAGATATGAGAGCAAGCGAGCCAGCCAGATATGAGAGCGAGCGAGCCAGATAAGAGAGCGAGCAAGACAAGAGAGCAAGCGAACTAGCCAGATATGAGAGCAAGCGAGCGAGCCAGATTTGAGAGCGAGCGAGCCAGATATGCCAGCGAGCCAGATAAGAGAGCGAGCCAGACAAGAGAGCAAGCGAGCGAGCCAGATATGAGAGCAAGAGAGCGAGCCAGATATGAGAGCAAGCGAGCAAGCCAGATATGAGAGCAAGCGAGCGAGCCAGATTTGAGAGAGAGCGAGCCAGATTTGAGAGCGAGCGAGCCAGATATGTGAGCGAGCCATAAAAGAGAGCGAGACAGACAAGAGAGAAAGCGAGCGAGTCAGATATGAGAGCAAGCTAGCAAGCCAGATATGAGAGCGAGCCAGATAAGAGAGCGACCCAGACAAGAGAGCAAGCGAACGAGCCAGATATGAGAGCAAGCGAGCAAGCCAGATGTGAGAGAGAGCGAGGCAGATAAGAGAGCGAGCCAGACAATTAAGCAAGCGAGCGAGCCAGATATGAGAGCAAGCGAGCGATCCAGATATGAGAGCGAGCCAGACATGAGAGCGAGCGAGCCAGATATGAGAGCAAGCGAGCGAGCCAGATATGAGAGCAAGCAAGCCAGCCAGATGTGAGAGCGAGCGAGCCAGATATGCGAGCAAGCCAGATAAGAGAGCGAGCCAGACAAGAGAGCAAGCGAGCGAGCCAGATATGAGAGCAAGTGAGCAAGCCAGATGTGAGAGAGAGCGAGGCAGATAAGAGAGCGAGCCAGACAATTAAGCAAGCGAGCGAGCCAGATATGAGAGCAAGCAAGCGAGCCAGATATGAGAGCGAGCCAGACATGAGAGCGAGCGAGCCAGATATGAGAGCAAGCGAGCGAGCCAGATATGAGAGCAAGCGAGCCAGCCAGATATGAGAGCGATCGAGCCAGATAAGAGTGAGCAAGACAAGAGAGCAAGCGAGCTAGCCAGATATGAGAGCGAGCCAGACAAGAGAGGAAGCGAGCGAGCCAGATATGAGAGCAAGCGAGCGAGCCAGATATGAGAGCAAGCGAGCGAACCAGAAATGAGAGCAAGCGAGCCAGCCAGAAATGAGAGCAAGTGAGCCAGCCAGATGTGAGAGCGAACGAGCCAGATATGCGAGCGAGCCAAATAAGAGAGCGAGCCAGACAAGAGAGCAAGTGAGCGAGCCAGATATGAGAGCAAGCGAGCGAGCCGGATATGAGAGCAAGCGAGCAAGCCAGATATGAGAGCAAGCGAGCAAGCCAGATTTGAGAGCGAGCGAGCCAGATTTGAGAGCGAGCAAGCCAGATATGTGAGCGAGCCATAAAAGAGAGCGAGACAGACAAGAGAGCAAGCGAGCAAGCCAGATATGAGAGCAAGCGAGCGAGCCAGATATGAGAGCAAGCAAGCCAGCCAGATGTGAGAGCGAGCGAGCCAGATATGCGAGCGAGCCAGATAAGAGAGCGAGCCAGACAAGAGAGTCAGCGAGCGAGCCAGATATGAGAGCAAGCGAGCAAGCCAGATATGAGAGCGAGCCAGACAAGAGAGCAGCGAGCAAGCCAGATATGAGAGCAAGCGAGCAAGCCAGATGTGAGAGAGAGCGAGGCAGATAAGAGAGCGAGCCAGACAATTAAGCAAGCGAGCGAGCCAGATATGAGAGCAAGCGAGCGATCCAGATATGAGAGCGAGCCAGACATGAGAGCGAGCGAGCCAGATATGAGAGCAAGCGAGCGAGCCAGATATGAGAGCAAGCGAGCGAGCCAGATATGAGAGCAAGCGAGCGAACCAGAAATGAGAGCAAGCGAGCCAGCCAGAAATGAGAGCAAGTGAGCCAGCCAGATGTGAGAGCGAGAGATCCAGATATGCGAGCGAGCCAGATAAGACAGCGAGCCAGACAAGAGAGCAAGCGAGAAAGCCAGATATGAGAGCAAGCGAGCCAGACATGAGAGCAAGCGAGCGAGCCAGATATGAGACCGAGCGAGCCAGATAAGAGAGCAAGCCAGACAAGAGAGCAAGCGTGCGAGCCAGATATGCTAACGAGCAAGCCAGATAAGAGAGCGAGCCAGACAAGAGAGCAAGCGAGCGAGCCAGATATGAGAGTAAGAGAGCCAGCCAGATATGAGAGCGAGCGAGCCAGATAAGAGAGCAAGCAAGACAAGAGAGCAAGCGAACTAGCCAGATATGAGAGCAAACGAGCGAGCCAGATTTGAGAGCGAGCGAGAAAGATATGCGAGCGAGCCAGATAAGAGAGCGAGCCAGACAAGAGAGCAAGCGAGCGAGCCAGATATGAGAGCAATCGAGTTAGCCAGATATGAGAGCAAGCGAGCAAGCCAGATATGAGAGCAAGCGAGCGAGCCAGATTTGAGAGCGAGCGAGCCAGATTTGAGAGCGAGCAAGCCAGATATGTGAGCGAGCCATAAAAGAGAGCGAGACAGACAAGAGAGAAAGCGAGCGAGCCAAATATGAGAGAAAGCGAGCGAGCCAGATATGAGAGCAAGCGAGCGAGCCAGATATGCGAGCGAGCCAGATAAGAGAGCGAGCCAGACAAGAGAGCAAGCGAGCGAGCCAGATATGAGAGCAAGCGAGCGAGCCAGATATGAGAGCAAGCAAGCCAGCCAGATGTGAGAGCGAGCGAGCCAGATATGCGAGCGAGCCAAATAAGAGAGCGAGCCAGACAAGAGAGCAAGCGAACTAGCCTGATATGAGAGCAAGCGAGCGAGCCAGATTTGAGAGCGAGCGAGAAAGATATGCGAGCGAGCCAGATAAGAGAGCGAGCCAGACAAGAGAGCAAGTGAGCGAGCCAGATATGAGAGCAATCGAGTTAGCCAGATATGAGAGCAAGCGAGCAAGCCAGATATGAGAGCAAGCGAGCGAGCCAGATTTGAGAGCGAGCGAGCCAGATTTGAGAGCGACCAAGCCAGATATGTGAGCGAGCCATAAAAGAGAGCGAGACAGACAAGAGAGAAAGCGAGCGAGCCAGATATGAGAGCAAGCGAGCGAGCCAGATATGAGAGCAAGCGAGCGAGCCAGATATGCGAGCGAGCCAGATAAGAGAACGAGCCAGACAAGAGAGCAAGCGAGCGAGCCAGATATGAGAGCAAGCGAGCGAGCCAGATATGAGAGCAAGCAAGCCAGCCAGATGTGAGAGCGAGCGAGCCAGATATGCGAGCGAGCCAAATAAGAGAGCGAGCCAGACAAGAGAGCAAGCGAGCGAGCCAGATATGAGAGCGAGCGAGCAAGCCAGATATGAGAGCGAGCCAGACAAGAGAGCAGCGAGCGAGCCAGATATGAGAGCAAGCGAGCAAGCCAGATGTGAGAGAGAGCGAGGCAGATAAGAGAGCGAGCCAGACAATTAAGCAAGCGAGCGAGCCAGATATGAGAGCAAGCGAGCGATCCAGATATGAGAGCGAGCCAGACATGAGAGCAAGCGAGCGAGCCAGATATGAGAGCAAGCGAGCGAGCCAGATATGAGAGCAAGCGAGCCAGCCAGATATGAGAGCGAGCGAGCCAGATAAGAGAGCGAGCAAGACAAGAGAGCAAGCGAGCTAGCCAGATATGAGAGTGAGCCAGACAAGAGAGCAAGTGAGCGTGCCAGATATGAGAGCAAGCGAGCGAGCCAGATATGAGAGCAAGCGAGCGAGCCAGAAATGAGAACAAGCGAGCCAGCCAGAAATGAGAGCAAGCGAGCCAGCCAGATGTGAGAGCGAGCTAGCCAGATATGCGAGCGAGCCAGATAAGACAGCGAGCCAGACAAGAGAGCAAGCGAGCGAGCCCGATATGAGATCGAGCGAGCCAGATAAGAGAACAAGCCAGACAAGAGAGCAAGCGCGCGAGCCAGATACTCTAGCGAGCAAGCCAGATAAGAGAGCGAGCCAGACAAGAGAGCAAGCGAGCGAGCCAGATAGGAGAGCAAGCGAGCCAGCCAGATATGAGAGCGAGCGAGCCAGATAAGAGAGCGAGCAAGACAAGAGAGCAAGCGAGCGAGCCAGATATGAGAGCGAGCGAGCCAGATATGAGAGCAAGCGAGCCAGCCAGATGTGAGAACGAGCGAGCCAGATATGCGAGCGAGCCAGACAAGAAAGCAAGCGAGCGAGCCAGATATGAGAGCAAGCCAGATATGAGAGCGAGCCAGATAAGAGAGCGAGCAAGACAAGAGAGCAAGCGAGCGAGCCAGATATGCGAGCGAGCCAGACAAGAGAGCAAGCGAGAGAGCCAGATATGAGAGCAAGCGAGCGAGCCAGATATGAGAGCAAGCGAGCGAGCCAGATTTGAGAGCGAGCGAGCCAGATATGTGAGCGAGCCATAAAAGAGAGCGAGGCAGACAAGAGAGAAAGCGAGCGAGCCAGATATGAGAGCAAGCGAGCCAGCCAGATATGAGAGCGAGCGAGCCAGATATGAGAGCAAGCGAGCCAGCCAGATGTGAGAGCGAGCGAGCCAGATATGCGAGCGAGCCAGACAAGAAAGCAAGCGAGCGAGCCAGATATGAGAGCAAGCGAGCAAGCCAGATATGAGAGCGAGCCAGATAAGAGAGCGAACCAGACAAGAGAGCAAGCGAGAAAGCCAGATATGAGAGCGAGCGAGCCAGACATGAGAGCAAGCGAGCGAGCCAGATATGAGAGCGAGCGAGCCAGACATGAGAGCAAGCGAGCGAGCCAGATATGAGAGCGAGCGAGCCAGATAAGAGAGCAAGCCAAACAAGAGAGCATGCGAGCGAGCCAGATATGCTAGCGAGCAAGCCAGATAAGAGAGCGAGCCAGACAAGAGAGCAAGCGAGCGAGCCAGATATGAGAGCAAGCGAGCAAGCCAGATGTGAGAGCGAACCAGATAAGAGAGCGAACCAGACAAGAGAGCAAGCGAGAAAGTCAGATATGAGAGCGAGCGAGCCAGACATGAGAGCAAGCGAGCGAGCCAGATATGCTAGCGAGCAAGCCAGATAAGAGAGCGAGCCAGACAAGAGAGCAAGCGAGCGAGCCAGATATGAGAGCAAGCGAGCAAGCCAGATATGAGAGCGAACCAGATAAGAGAGCGAACCAGACAAGAGAGCAAGCGAGCGAGCCAGATATGAGAGCAAGCGAGCAAGCCAGATGTGAGAGCGAGACAAATAAGAGAGCAAGTCAGACAAGAGAGCAAGCGAGCGAGCCAGATATGCTAGCGAGCAAGCCAGATAAGAGAGCGAGCCAGACAAGAGAGCAAGCGAGCGAGCCAGATATGAGAGCAAGCGAGCAAGCCAGATATGAGAGCGAACCAGATAAGAGAGCGAACCAGACAAGAGAGCAAGCGAGAAAGTCAGATATGAGAGCGAGCGAGCCAGACATGAGAGCAAGCGAGCGAGCCAGATATAAGAGCGAGCAAGCCAGATAAGAGAGGAAGCCAGACAAGAGAGCAAGCGAGCGAGCCAGATATGCTAGCGAGGAAGCCAGATAAGAGAGCGAGCCAGACAAGAGAGCAAGCGAGCGAGCCAGATATGAGAGCAAGCGAGCAAGCCAGATATGAGAGCGAACCAGATAAGAGAGCGAACCAGACAAGAGAGCAAGTGAGCGAGCCAGATATGAGAGCAAGCGAGCAAGCCAGATGTGAGAGCGAGACAAATAAGAGAGCAAGTCAGACAAGAGAGCAAGCGAGCGAGCCAGATATGCTAGCGAGCAAGCCAGATAAGAGAGCGAGCCAGACAAGAGAGCAAGCGAGCGAGCCAGATATGAGAGCAAGCGAGCAAGCCAGATGTGAGAGCGAGACAAATAAGAGAGCAAGTCAGACAATAGAGCAAGCGAGCGAGCCAGATATGCTAGCGAGCAAGCCAGATAAGAGAGCGAGCCAGACAAGAGAGCAAGCGAGCGAGCCAGATATGAGAGCAAGCGAGCAAGCCAGATATGAGAGCGAACCAGATAAGAGAGCGAACCAGACAAGAGAGCAAGCGAGAAAGTCAGATATGAGAGCGAGCGAGCCAGACATGAGAGCAAGCGAGCGAGCCAGATATAAGAGCGAGCAAGCCAGATAAGAGAGGAAGCCAGACAAGAGAGCAAGCGAGCGAGCCAGATATGCTAGCGAGCAAGCCAGATAAGAGAGCGAGACAGACAAGAGAGCAAGCGAGCGAGCCAGATATGAGAGCAAGCGAGCAAGCCAGATGTGAGAGCGAGACAGATAAGAGAGCAAGCCAGACAAGAGAGGAAGCGAGCGAGCCAGATATGCTAGCGAGCAAGCCAGATAAGAGAGCTAGCCAGACAAGAGAGCAAGCGAGCGAGCCAGATATGAGAGCAAGCGAGCAAGCCAGATATGAGAGTTAGCCACATAAGAGAGCGAACCAGACAAGAGAGCAAGCGAGAAAGTCAGATATGAGAGCGAGCGAGCCAGACATGAGAGCAAGCGAGCGAGCCAGATATGAGAGAGAGCGAGCGAGCCAGATATGAGAGCGAGCGAGCCAGATAAGAGAGCAAGCCAGACAAGAGAGCAAGCGAGCGAGCCAGATATGCTAGCGAGCAAGCCAGATAAGAGAGCGAGCGAGCGAGCTAGATATGAGAGCAAGCGAGCGAGCCAGATGTGAGAGCGAGACAGATAAGAGAGCAGCAAGCGAGCCAGGCCAGATATGAGAGCAAGCGAGCAAGCCAGATGTGAGAGAGAGCGAGGCAGATAAGAGAGCGAGCCAGACAATTAAGCAAGCGAGCCAGATATGAGAGCAAGCGAGCGATCCAGATATGAGAGCGAGCCAGACATAAGAGCGAGCGAGCCAGATATGAGAGCAAGCGAGCGAGCCAGATATGAGAGCAAGCGAGCCAGCCAGATAAGAGAGCGAGCGAGCCAGATATGATAGCGAGCCAGACAAGAGAGCAAGCGAGCGAGCCAGATATGAGAGCAAGCGAGCGAGCCAGATATGAGAGCAAGCGAGCGAGCCAGAAATGAGAGCAAGCGAGCCAGCCAGAAATGAGAGCAAGTGAGCCAGCCAGATGTGAGAGCGAGCCAGATATGCGAGCGAGCCAGATAAGAGAGCGAGCCAGACAAGAGAGCAAGCGAGAAAGCCAGATATGAGAGCAAGCGAGCCAGACATGAGAGCAAGCGAGCGAGCCAGATATGAGACCGAACGAGCCAGATAAGAGAGCAAGCCAGACAAGAGAGCAAGCGTGCGAGCCAGATATGCTAGCGAGCAAGCCAGATAAGAGAGCGAGCCAGACAAGAGAGCAAGCGAGCGAGCCAGATATGAGAGTAAGCGAGCCAGCCAGATATGAGAGCAAGCAAGCCAGATAAGAGAGCGAGCAAGACAAGAGAGCGAGCGAACTAGCCAGATATGAGAGCAAGCGAGCGAGCCAGATTTGAGAGCGAGCGAGAAAGATATGCGAGCGAGCCAGATAAGAGAGCGAGCCAGACAAGAGAGCAAGCGAGCGAGCCAGATATGAGAGCAAGCGAGCGAGCCGGATATGAGAGCAAGCGAGCAAGCCAGATATGAGAGCAAGCGAGTGAGCCAGATTTGAGAGCGAGCCAGATTTGAGAGCGAGCGAGCCAGATATGTGAGCGAGACATAAAAGAGAGCGAGGCAGACAAGAGAGAAAGCGAGCGAGCCAAATATGAGAGCAAGCTAGCAAGCCAGATATGAGAGCGAGCCAGATAAGAGAGCGAGCCAGACAAGAGAGCAAGCGAGCGAGCCAGATATGAGAGCAAGCGAGCCAGCTCGATGTGAGAGCGAGCGAGCCAGATATGCGAGCGAGCCAGATAAGAGAGCGAGCCAGACAAGAGAGCAAGCGAGCGAGCCAGATATGAGAGCAAGCGAGCGAGCCAGATATGAGAGCAAGCAAGCCAGCCAGATGTGAGAGCGAGCGAGCCAGATATGCGAGCGAGCCAAATAAGAGAGCGAGCCAGACAAGAGAGCAAACGAGCGAGCCAGATATGCGAGCAAGCCAGATATGAGAACGAGCCAGACAAGAGAGCAGCGAGCGAGCCAGATATGAGAGCAAGCGAGCAAGCCAGATGTGAGAGAGAGCGAGGCAGATAAGAGAGCGAGCCAGACAATTAAGCAAGCGAGCGAGCCAGATATGAGAGCAAGCGAGCGATCCAGATATGAGAGCGAGCCAGACATGAGAGCAAGCGAGCGAGCCAGATATGAGAGCAAGCGAGCGAGCCAGATATGAGAGCAAGCGAGCCAGCCAGATATGAGAGCGAGCGAGCCAGACAAGAGAGCGAGCAAGACAAGAGAGCAAGCGAGCTAGCCAGATATGAGAGCGAGCCAGACAAGAGAGCAAGCGAGCGTGCCAGATATGAGAGCAAGCGAGCGAGCCAGATATGAGAGCAAGCGAGCGAGCCAGAAATGAGAGCAAGCGAGCCAGCCAGAAATGAGAGCAAGCGAGCCAGCCAGATGTGAGAGCGAGCTAGCCAGATATGCGAGCGAGCCAGATAAGAGAGCGAGCCAGACAAGAGATCAAGCGAGAAAGACAGATATGAGAGCAAGCGAGCCAGACATGAGAGCAAGCGAGCGAGCCAGATATGAGAGCAAGCAAGCAAGCCAGATATGAGAGCGAGCCAGACAAGAGAGCAGCGAGCAAGCCAGATATGAGAGCAAGCGAGCAAGCCAGATGTGAGAGAGAGCAAGGCAGATAAGAGAGCGAGCCAGACAATTAAGCAAGCGAGCGAGCCAGATATGAGAGCAAGCGAGCGATCCAGATATGAGAGCGAGCCAGACATGAGAGCGAGCGAGCCAGATATGAGAGCAAGCGAGCGAGCCAGATATGAGACCGAGCGAGCCAGATAAGAGAGCAAGCCAGACAAGAGAGCAAGCGAGAAAGCCAGATATGAGAGCAAGCGAGCCAGACATGAGAGCAAGCGAGCGAGCCAGATATGAGACCGAGCGAGCCAGATAAGAGAGCAAGCCAGACAAGAGAGCAAGCGTGCGAGCCAGATATGCTAGCGAGCAAGCCAGATAAGAGAGCGAGCCAGACAAGAGAGCAAGCGAGCGAGCCAGATATGAGAGTAGGCGAGCCAGCCAGATATGAGAGCGAGCGAGCCAGATAAGAGAGCGAGCAAGACAAGAGAGCAAGCGAACTAGCCAGATATGAGAGCAAGCGAGCGAGCCAGATTTGAGAGTGAGCGAGAAAGATATGCGAGCGAGCCAGATAAGAGAGCGAGCCAGACAAGAGAGCAAGCGAGCGAGCCAGATATGAGAGCAATCGAGCGAGCCGGATATGAGAGCAAGTGAGCAAGCCAGATATGAGAGCAAGCGAGCGAGCCAGATTTGAGAGCGAGCGAGCCAGATTTGAGAGCGAGCAAGCCAGATATGTGAGCGAGCCATAAAAGAGAGCGAGACAGACAAGAGAGAAAGCGAGCGAGCCAGATATGAGAGCAAGCGAGCGAGCCAGATATGAGAGCAAGCGAGCCAGCTCGATGTGAGAGCGAGCGAGCCAGATATGTGAGCGAGCCAGATAAGAGAGCGAGCCAGACAAGAGAGCAAGCGAGCGAGCCAGATATGAGAGCAAGCGAGCGAGCCAGAAATGAGAGCAAGCAAGCCAGCCAGATGTGAGAGCGAGCGAGCCAGATATGCGAGCGAGCCAAATAAGAGAGCGAGCCAGACAAGAGAGCAAGCGAACTAGCCAGATATGAGAGCAAGCGAGCGAGCCAGATTTGAGAGCGAGCGAGAAAGATATGCGAGCGAGCCAGATAAGAGAGCGAGCCAGACAAGAGAGCAAGCGAGCGAGCCAGATATGAGAGCAATCGAGTTAGCCAGATATGAGAGCAAGCGAGCAAGCCAGATATGAGAGCCAGCGAGCGAGCCAGATTTGAGAGCGAGCGAGCCAGATTTGAGAGCGAGCAAGCCAGATATGTGAGCGAGCCATAAAAGAGAGCGAGACAGACAAGAGAGAAAGCGAGCGAGCCAGATATGAGAGCAAGCGAGCGAGCCAGATATGAGAGCAAGCGAGCGAGCCAGATATGCGAGCGAGCCAGATAAGAGAACGAGCCAGACAAGAGAGCAAGCGAGCGAGCCAGATATGAGAGCAAGCGAGCGAGCCAGATATGAGAGCAAGCAAGCCAGCCAGATGTGAGAGCGAGCGAGCCAGATATGCGAGCGAGCCAAATAAGAGAGCGAGCCAGACAAGAGAGCAAGCGAGCGAGCCAGATATGAGAGCGAGCGAGCAAGCCAGATATGAGAGCGAGCCAGACAAGAGAGCAGCGAGCGAGCCAGATATGAGAGCAAGCGAGCAAGCCAGATGTGAGAGAGAGCGAGGCAGATAAGAGAGCGAGCCAGACAATTAAGCAAGCGAGCGAGCCAGATATGAGAGCAAGCGAGCGATCCAGATATGAGAGCGAGCCAGACATGAGAGCAAGCGAGCGAGCCAGATATGAGAGCAAGCGAGCGAGCCAGATATGAGAGCAAGCGAGCCAGCCAGATATGAGAGCGAGCGAGCCAGATAAGAGAGCGAGCAAGACAAGAGAGCAAGCGAGCTAGCCAGATATGAGAGTGAGCCAGACAAGAGAGCAAGTGAGCGTGCCAGATATGAGAGCAAGCGAGCGAGCCAGATATGAGAGCAAGCGAGCGAGCCAGAAATGAGAACAAGCGAGCCAGCCAGAAATGAGAGCAAGCGAGCCAGCCAGATGTGAGAGCGAGCTAGCCAGATATGCGAGCGAGCCAGATAAGACAGCGAGCCAGACAAGAGAGCAAGCGAGAAAGACAGATATGAGAGCAAGCGAGCCAGACATGAGAGCAAGCGAGCGAGCCCGATATGAGATCGAGCGAGCCAGATAAGAGAACAAGCCAGACAAGAGAGCAAGCGCGCGAGCCAGATACTCTAGCGAGCAAGCCAGATAAGAGAGCGAGCCAGACAAGGGAGCAAGCGAGCGAGCCAGATAGGAGAGCAAGCGAGCCAGCCAGATATGAGAGCGAGCGAGCCAGATAAGAGAGCGAGCAAGACAAGAGAGCAAGCGAGCGAGCCAGATATGAGAGCGAGCGAGCCAGATATGAGAGCAAGCGAGCCAGCCAGATGTGAGAGCGAGCGAGCCAGATATGCGAGCGAGCCAGACAAGAAAGCAAGCGAGCGAGCCAGATATGAGAGCAAGCGAGCAAGCCAGATATGAGAGCGAGCCAGATAAGAGAGCGAGCAAGACAAGAGAGCAAGCGAGCGAGCCAGATATGCGAGCGAGACAGACAAGAGAGCAAGCGAGAGAGCCAGATATGAGAGCAAGCGAGCGAGCCAGATATGAGAGCAAGCGAGCGAGCCAGATTTGAGAGTGAGCGAGCCAGATATGTGAGCGAGAAATAAAAGAGAGCAAGGCAGACAAGAGAGAAAGCGAGCGAGCCAGATATGAGAGCAAGCGAGCCAGCCAGATATGAGAGCGAGCGAGCCAGATATGAGAGCAAGCGAGCCAGCCAGATGTGAGAGCGAGCGAGCCAGATATGCGAGCGAGCCAGACAAGAAAGCAAGCGAGCGAGCCAGATATGAGAGCAAGCGAGCAAGCCAGATATGAGAGCGAGCCAGATAAGAGAGCGAACCAGACAAGAGAGCAAGCGAGAAAGCCAGATATGAGAGCGAGCGAGCCAGACATGAGAGCAAGCGAGCGAGCCAGATATGAGAGCGAGCGAGCCAGACATGAGAGCAAGCGAGCGAGCCAGATATGAGAGCGAGCGAGCCAGATAAGAGAGCAAGCCAAACAAGAGAGCATGCGAGCGAGCCAGATATGCTAGCGAGCAAGCCAGATAAGAGAGCGAGCCAGACAAGAGAGCAAGCGAGCGAGCCAGATATGAGAGCAAGCGAGCAAGCCAGATGTGAGAGCGAACCAGATAAGAGAGCGAACCAGACAAGAGAGCAAGCGAGAAAGTCAGATATGAGAGCGAGCGAGCCAGACATGAGAGCAAGCGAGCGAGCCAGATATGCTAGCGAGCAAGCCAGATAAGAGAGCGAGCCAGACAAGAGAGCAAGCGAGCGAGCCAGATATGAGAGCAAGCGAGCAAGCCAGATATGAGAGCGAACCAGATAAGAGAGCGAACCAGACAAGAGAGCAAGCGAGCGAGCCAGATATGAGAGCAAGCGAGCAAGCCAGATGTGAGAGCGAGACAAATAAGAGAGCAAGTCAGACAAGAGAGCAAGCGAGCGAGCCAGATATGCTAGCGAGCAAGCCAGATAAGAGAGCGAGCCAGACAAGAGAGCAAGCGAGCGAGCCAGATATGAGAGCAAGCGAGCAAGCCAGATATGAGAGCAAGCGAGCAAGCCAGATATGAGAGCGAACCAGATAAGAGAGCGAACCAGACAAGAGAGCAAGCGAGAAAGTCAGATATGAGAGCGAGCGAGCCAGACATGAGAGCAAGCGAGCGAGCCAGATATGCTAGCGAGCAAGCCAGATAAGAGAGCGAGCCAGACAAGAGAGCAAGCGAGCGAGCCAGATATGAGAGCAAGCGAGCAAGCCAGATGTGAGAGCGAGACAGATAAGAGAGCAAGCCAGACAAGAGAGGAAGCGAGCGAGCCAGATATGCTAGCGAGCAAGCCAGATAAGAGAGCTAGCCAGACAAGAGAGCAAGCGAGCGAGCCAGATATGAGAGCAAGCGAGCAAGCCAGATATGAGAGTTAGCCACATAAGAGAGCGAACCAGACAAGAGAGCAAGCGAGAAAGTCAGATATGAGAGCGAGCGAGCCAGACATGAGAGCAAGCGAGCGAGCCAGATATGAGAGCGAGCGAGCCAGATATGAGAGCGAGCGAGCCAGATAAGAGAGCAAGCCAGACAAGAGAGCAAGCGAGCGAGCCAGATATGCTAGCGAGTAAGCCAGATAAGAGAGCGAGCGAGCGAGCTAGATATGAGAGCAAGCGAGCGAGCCAGATGTGAGAGCGAGACAGATAAGAGAGCAGCAAGCGAGCCAGGCCAGATATGAGAGCAAGCGAGCAAGCCAGATGTGAGAGAGAGCGAGGCAGATAAGAGAGCGAGCCAGACAATTAAGCAAGCGAGCCAGATATGAGAGCAAGCGAGCGATCCAGATATGAGAGCGAGCCAGACATAAGAGCGAGCGAGCCAGATATGAGAGCAAGCGAGCGAGCCAGATATGAGAGCAAGCGAGCCAGCCAGATAAGAGAGCGAGCGAGCCAGATATGATAGCGAGCCAGACAAGAGAGCAAGCGAGCGAGCCAGATATGAGAGCAAGCGAGCGAGCCAGATATGAGAGCAAGCGAGCGAGCCAGAAATGAGAGCAAGCGAGCCAGCCAGAAATGAGAGCAAGTGAGCCAGCCAGATGTGAGAGCGAGCCAGATATGCGAGCGAGCCAGATAAGAGAGCAAGCCAGACAAGAGAGCAAGCGAGCGAGCCAGATATGCTAGCGAGTAAGCCAGATAAGAGAGCGAGCGAGCGAGCTAGATATGAGAGCAAGCGAGCGAGCCAGATGTGAGAGCGAGACAGATAAGAGAGCAGCAAGCGAGCCAGGCCAGATATGAGAGCAAGCGAGCAAGCCAGATGTGAGAGAGAGCGAGGCAGATAAGAGAGCGAGCCAGACAATTAAGCAAGCGAGCCAGATATGAGAGCAAGCGAGCGATCCAGATATGAGAGCGAGCCAGACATAAGAGCGAGCGAGCCAGATATGAGAGCAAGCGAGCGAGCCAGATATGAGAGCAAGCGAGCCAGCCAGATAAGAGAGCGAGCGAGCCAGATATGATAGCGAGCCAGACAAGAGAGCAAGCGAGCGAGCCAGATATGAGAGCAAGCGAGCGAGCCAGATATGAGAGCAAGCGAGCGAGCCAGAAATGAGAGCAAGCGAGCCAGCCAGAAATGAGAGCAAGTGAGCCAGCCAGATGTGAGAGCGAGCCAGATATGCGAGCGAGCCAGATAAGAGAGCGAGCCAGACAAGAGAGCAAGCGAGAAAGCCAGATATGAGAGCAAGCGAGCCAGACATGAGAGCAAGCGAGCGAGCCAGATATGAGACCGAACGAGCCAGATAAGAGAGCAAGCCAGACAAGAGAGCAAGCGTGCGAGCCAGATATGCTAGCGAGCAAGCCAGATAAGAGAGCGAGCCAGACAAGAGAGCAAGCGAGCGAGCCAGATATGAGAGTAAGCGAGCCAGCCAGATATGAGAGCAAGCAAGCCAGATAAAAGAGCGAGCAAGACAAGAGAGCGAGCGAACTAGCCAGATATGAGAGCAAGCGAGCGAGCCAGATTTGAGAGCGAGCGAGAAAGATATGCGAGCGAGCCAGATAAGAGAGCGAGCCAGACAAGAGAGCAAGCGAGCGAGCCAGATATGAGAGCAAGCGAGCGAGCCGGATATGAGAGCATGCGAGCAAGCCAGATATGAGAGCAAGCGAGTGAGCCAGATTTGAGAGCGAGCCAGATTTGAGAGCGAGCGAGCCAGATATGTGAGCGAGCCATAAAAGAGAGCGAGACAGACAAGAGAGAAAGCGAGCGAGCCAGATATGAGAGCAAGCGAGCGAGCCAGATATGAGAGCAAGCGAGCGAGCCAGATATGCGAGCGAGCCAGATAAGAGAACGAGCCAGACAAGAGAGCAAGCGAGCGAGCCAGATATGAGAGCAAGCGAGCGAGCCAGATATGAGAGCAAGCAAGCCAGCCAGATGTGAGAGCGAGCGAGCCAGATATGCGAGCGAGCCAAATAAGAGAGCGAGCCAGACAAGAGAGCAAGCGAGCGAACCAGATATGAGAGCGAGCGAGCAAGCCAGATATGAGAGCGAGCCAGACAAGAGAGCAGCGAGCGAGCCAGATATGAGAGCAAGCGAGCAAGCCAGATGTGAGAGAGAGCGAGGCAGATAAGAGAGCGAGCCAGACAATTAAGCAAGCGAGCGAGCCAGATATGAGAGCAAGCGAGCGATCCAGATATGAGAGCGAGCCAGACATGAGAGCAAGCGAGCGAGCCAGATATGAGAGCAAGCGAGCGAGCCAGATATGAGAGCAAGCGAGCCAGCCAGATATGAGAGCGAGCGAGCCAGATAAGAGAGCGAGCAAGACAAGAGAGCAAGCGAGCTAGCCAGATATGAGAGTGAGCCAGACAAGAGAGCAAGTGAGCGTGCCAGATATGAGAGCAAGCGAGCGAGCCAGATATGAGAGCAAGCGAGCGAGCCAGAAATGAGAACAAGCGAGCCAGCCAGAAATGAGAGCAAGCGAGCCAGCCAGATGTGAGAGCGAGCTAGCCAGATATGCGAGCGAGCCAGATAAGACAGCGAGCCAGACAAGAGAGCAAGCGAGAAAGACAGATATGAGAGCAAGCGAGCCAGACATGAGAGCAAGCGAGCGAGCCCGATATGAGATCGAGCGAGCCAGATAAGAGAACAAGCCAGACAAGAGAGCAAGCGCGCGAGCCAGATACTCTAGCGAGCAAGCCAGATAAGAGAGCGAGCCAGACAAGAGAGCAAGCGAGCGAGCCAGATAGGAGAGCAAGCGAGCCAGCCAGATATGAGAGCGAGCGAGCCAGATAAGAGAGCGAGCAAGACAAGAGAGCAAGCGAGCGAGCCAGATATGAGAGCGAGCGAGCCAGATATGAGAGCAAGCGAGCCAGCCAGATGTGAGAGCGAGCGAGCCAGATATGCGAGCGAGCCAGACAAGAAAGCAAGCGAGCGAGCCAGATATGAGAGCAAGCGAGCAAGCCAGATATGAGAGCGAGCCAGATAAGAGAGCGAGCAAGACAAGAGAGCAAGCGAGCGAGCCAGATATGCGAGCGAGACAGACAAGAGAGCAAGCGAGAGAGCCAGATATGAGAGCAAGCGAGCGAGCCAGATATGAGAGCAAGCGAGCGAGCCAGATTTGAGAGTGAGCGAGCCAGATATGTGAGCGAGCCATAAAAGAGAGCAAGGCAGACAAGAGAGAAAGCGAGCGAGCCAGATATGAGAGCAAGCGAGCCAGCCAGATATGAGAGCGAGCGAGCCAGATATGAGAGCAAGCGAGCCAGCCAGATGTGAGAGCGAGCGAGCCAGATATGCGAGCGAGCCAGACAAGAAAGCAAGCGAGCGAGCCAGATATGAGAGCAAGCGAGCAAGCCAGATATGAGAGCGAGCCAGATAAGAGAGCGAACCAGACAAGAGAGCAAGCGAGAAAGCCAGATATGAGAGCGAGCGAGCCAGACATGAGAGCAAGCGAGCGAGCCAGATATGAGAGCGAGCGAGCCAGACATGAGAGCAAGCGAGCGAGCCAGATATGAGAGCGAGCGAGCCAGATAAGAGAGCAAGCCAAACAAGAGAGCATGCGAGCGAGCCAGATATGCTAGCGAGCAAGCCAGATAAGAGAGCGAGCCAGACAAGAGAGCAAGCGAGCGAGCCAGATATGAGAGCAAGCGAGCAAGCCAGATGTGAGAGCGAACCAGATAAGAGAGCGAACCAGACAAGAGAGCAAGCGAGAAAGTCAGATATGAGAGCGAGCGAGCCAGACATGAGAGCAAGCGAGCGAGCCAGATATGCTAGCGAGCAAGCCAGATAAGAGAGCGAGCCAGACAAGAGAGCAAGCGAGCGAGCCAGATATGAGAGCAAGCGAGCAAGCCAGATATGAGAGCGAACCAGATAAGAGAGCGAACCAGACAAGAGAGCAAGCGAGCGAGCCAGATATGAGAGCAAGCGAGCAAGCCAGATGTGAGAGCGAGACAAATAAGAGAGCAAGTCAGACAAGAGAGCAAGCGAGCGAGCCAGATATGCTAGCGAGCAAGCCAGATAAGAGAGCGAGCCAGACAAGAGAGCAAGCGAGCGATCCAGATATGAGAGCAAGCGAGCAAGCCAGATATGAGAGCAAGCGAGCAAGCCAGATATGAGAGCGAACCAGATAAGAGAGCGAACCAGACAAGAGAGCAAGCGAGAAAGTCAGATATGAGAGCGAGCGAGCCAGACATGAGAGCAAGCGAGCGAGCCAGATATGCTAGCGAGCAAGCCAGATAAGAGAGCGAGCCAGACAAGAGAGCAAGCGAGCGAGCCAGATATGAGAGCAAGCGAGCAAGCCAGATGTGAGAGCGAGACAGATAAGAGAGCAAGCCAGACAAGAGAGGAAGCGAGCGAGCCAGATATGCTAGCGAGCAAGCCAGATAAGAGAGCTAGCCAGACAAGAGAGCAAGCGAGCGAGCCAGATATGAGAGCAAGCGAGCAAGCCAGATATGAGAGTTAGCCACATAAGAGAGCGAACCAGACAAGAGAGCAAGCGAGAAAGTCAGATATGAGAGCGAGCGAGCCAGACATGAGAGCAAGCGAGCGAGCCAGATATGAGAGCGAGCGAGCGAGCCAGATATGAGAGCGAGCGAGCCAGATAAGAGAGCAAGCCAGACAAGAGAGCAAGCGAGCGAGCCAGATATGCTAGCGAGTAAGCCAGATAAGAGAGCGAGCGAGCGAGCTAGATATGAGAGCAAGCGAGCGAGCCAGATGTGAGAGCGAGACAGATAAGAGAGCAGCAAGCGAGCCAGGCCAGATATGAGAGCAAGCGAGCAAGCCAGATGTGAGAGAGAGCGAGGCAGATAAGAGAGCGAGCCAGACAATTAAGCAAGCGAGCCAGATATGAGAGCAAGCGAGCGATCCAGATATGAGAGCGAGCCAGACATAAGAGCGAGCGAGCCAGATATGAGAGCAAGCGAGCGAGCCAGATATGAGAGCAAGCGAGCCAGCCAGATAAGAGAGCGAGCGAGCCAGATATGATAGCGAGCCAGACAAGAGAGCAAGCGAGCGAGCCAGATATGAGAGCAAGCGAGCGAGCCAGATATGAGAGCAAGCGAGCGAGCCAGAAATGAGAGCAAGCGAGCCAGCCAGAAATGAGAGCAAGTGAGCCAGCCAGATGTGAGAGCGAGCCAGATATGCGAGCGAGCCAGATAAGAGAGCGAGCCAGACAAGAGAGCAAGCGAGAAAGCCAGATATGAGAGCAAGCGAGCCAGACATGAGAGCAAGCGAGCGAGCCAGATATGAGACCGAACGAGCCAGATAAGAGAGCAAGCCAGACAAGAGAGCAAGCGTGCGAGCCAGATATGCTAGCGAGCAAGCCAGATAAGAGAGCGAGCCAGACAAGAGAGCAAGCGAGCGAGCCAGATATGAGAGTAAGCGAGCCAGCCAGATATGAGAGCAAGCAAGCCAGATAAAAGAGCGAGCAAGACAAGAGAGCGAGCGAACTAGCCAGATATGAGAGCAAGCGAGCGAGCCAGATTTGAGAGCGAGCGAGAAAGATATGCGAGCGAGCCAGATAAGAGAGCGAGCCAGACAAGAGAGCAAGCGAGCGAGCCAGATATGAGAGCAAGCGAGCGAGCCGGATATGAGAGCATGCGAGCAAGCCAGATATGAGAGCAAGCGAGTGAGCCAGATTTGAGAGCGAGCCAGATTTGAGAGCGAGCGAGCCAGATATGTGAGCGAGCCATAAAAGAGAGCGAGGCAGACAAGAGAGAAAGCGAGCGAGCCAGATATGAGAGCAAGCTAGCAAGCCAGATATGAGAGCGAGCCAGATAAGAGAGCGAGCCAGACAAGAGAGCAAGCGAGCGAGCCAGATATGAGAGCAAGCGAGCCAGCTCGATGTGAGAGCGAGCGAGCCAGATATGCGAGCGAGCCAGATAAGAGAGCGAGCCAGACAAGAGAGCAAGCGAGCGAGCCAGATATGAGAGCAAGCGAGCGAGCCAGATATGAGAGCAAGCAAGCCAGTCAGATGTGAGAGCGAGCGAGCCAGATATGCGAGCGAGCCAAATAAGAGAGCGAGCCAGACAAGAGAGCAAACGAGCGAGCCAGATATGCGAGCAAGCCAGATATGAGAACGAGCCAGACAAGAGAGCAGCGAGTGAGCCAGATATGAGAGCAAGCGAGCAAGCCAGATGTGAGAGAGAGCGAGGCAGATAAGAGAGCGAGCCAGACAATTAAGCAAGCGAGCGAGCCAGATATGAGAGCAAGCGAGCGATCCAGATATGAGAGCGAGCCAGACATGAGAGCAAGCGAGCGAGCCAGATATGAGAGCAAGCGAGCGAGCCAGATATGAGAGCAAGCGAGCCAGCCAGATATGAGAGCGAGCGAGCCAGACAAGAGAGCGAGCAAGACAAGAGAGCAAGCGAGCTAGCCAGATATGAGAGCGAGCAAGACAAGAGAGCAAGTGAGCGTGCCAGATATGAGAGCAAGCGAGCGAGCCAGATATGAGAGCAAGCGAGCGAGCCAGAAATGAGAGCAAGCGAGCCAGCCAGAAATGAGAGCAAGCGAGCCAGCCAGATGTGAGAGCGAGCTAGCCAGATATGCGAGCGAGCCAGATAAGAGAGCGAGCCAGACAAGAGATCAGGCGAGAAAGACAGATATGAGAGCAAGCGAGCCAGACATGAGAGCAAGCGAGCGAGCCAGATATGAGAGCAAGCGAGCAAGCCAGATATGAGAGCGACCAGACAAGAGAGCAGCGAGCAAGCCAGATATGAGAGCAAGCGAGCAAGCCAGATGTGAGAGAGAGCAAGGCAGATAAGAGAGCGAGCCAGACAATTAAGCAAGCGAGCGAGCCAGATATGAGAGCAAGCGAGCGATCCAGATATGAGAGCGAGCCAGACATGAGAGCGAGCGAGCCAGATATGAGAGCAAGCGAGCGAGCCAGATATGAGACCGAGCGAGCCAGATAAGAGAGCAAGCCAGACAAGAGAGCAAGCGAGAAAGTCAGATATGAGAGCAAGCGAGCCAGACATGAGAGCAAGCGAGCGAGCCAGATATGAGACCGAGCGAGCCAGATAAGAGAGCAAGCCAGACAAGAGAGCAAGCGTGCGATCCAGATATGCTAGCGAGCAAGCCAGATAAGAGAGCGAGCCAGACAAGAGAGCAAGCGAGCGAGCCAGATATGAGAGTAAGCGAGCCAGCCAGATATGAGAGCGAGCGAGCCAGATAAGAGAGCGAGCAAGACAAGAGAGCAAGCGAACTAGCCAGATATGAGAGCAAGCGAGCGAGCCAGATTTGAGAGTGAGCGAGAAAGATATGCGAGCGAGCCAGATAAGAGAGCGAGCCAGACAAGAGAGCAAGCGAGCGAGCCAGATATGAGAGCAATCGAGCGAGCCGGATATGAGAGCAAGCGAGCAAGCCAGATATGAGAGCAAGCGAGCGAGCCAGATTTGAGAGCGAGCGAGCCAGATTTGAGAGCGAGCAAGCCAGATATGTGAGCGAGCCATAAAAGAGAGCGAGACAGACAAGAGAGAAAGCGAGCGAGCCAGATATGAGAGCAAGCGAGCGAGCCAGATATGAGAGCAAGCGAGCCAGCTCGATGTGAGAGCGAGCGAGCCAGATATGCGAGCGAGACAGATAAGAGAGCGAGCCAGACAAGAGAGCAAGCGAGCGAGCCAGATATGAGAGCAAGCGAGCGAGCCAGATATGAGAGCAAGCAAGCCAGCCAGATGTGAGAGCGAGCGAGCCAGATATGCGAGCGAGCCAAATAAGAGAGCGAGCCAGACAAGAGAGCAAGCGAGCGAGCCAGATATGAGAGCGAGCGAGCAAGTCAGATATGAGAGCGAGCCAGACAAGAGAGCAGCGAGCGAGCCAGATATGAGAGCAAGCGAGCAAGCCAGATATGAGAGCGAGCGAGCCAGATAAGAGAGCGAGAAAGACAAGAGAGCAAGCGAGCTAGCCAGATATGAGAGCGAGCCAGACAAGAGAGCAAGCGAGCGTGCCAGATATGAGAGCAAGCGAGCGAGCCAGATATGAGAGCAAGCGAGCGAGCCAGAAATGAGAGCAATCGAGCCAGCCAGAAATGAGAGCAAGCGAGCCAGCCAGATGTGAGAGCGAGCTAGCCAGATATGCGAGCGAGCCAGATAAGAGAGCGAGCCAGACAAGAGAGCAAGCGAGAAAGACAGATATGAGAGCAAGCGAGCCAGACATGAGAGCAAGCGAGCGAGCCAGATATGAGAGCGAGCGAGCCAGATAAGAGAGCAAGCCAGACAAGAGAGCAAGCATGCGAGCCAGATACTCTAGCGAGCAAGCCAGATAAGAGAGCGAGCCAGACAAGAGAGCAAGCGAGCGAGCCAGATAGGAGAGCAAGCGAGCCAGCCAGATATGAGAGCGAGCGAGCCAGATAAGAGAGCGAGCAAGACAAGAGAGCAAGTGAGCGAGCCAGATATGAGAGCAAGCTAGCAAGCCAGATATGAGAGCGAGCCAGATAAGAGAGCGACCCAGACAAGAGAGCAAGCGAGCGAGCCAGATATGAGAGCAAGCGAGCAAGCCAGATGTGAGAGGGAGCGAGGCAGATAAGAGAGCGAGCCAGACAATTAAGCAAGCGAGCGAGCCAGATATGAGATCAAGCGAGCGATCCAGATATGAGAGCGAGCCAGACATGAGAGCGAGCGAGCCAGATATGAGAGCAAGCGAGCGAGCCAGATATGAGAGCAAGCAAGCCAGCCAGATGTGAGAGCGAGCGAGCCAGATATGCGAGCAAGCCAGATAAGAGAGCGAGCCAGACAAGAGAGCAAGCGAGCGAGCCAGATATGAGAGCAAGTGAGCAAGCCAGATGTGAGAGAGAGCGAGGCAGATAAGAGAGCGAGCCAGACAATTAAGCAAGCGAGCGAGCCAGATATGAGAGCAAGCGAGCGATCCAGATATGAGAGCGAGCCAGACATGAGAGCGAGCGAGCCAGATATGAGAGCAAGCGAGCGAGCCAGATATGAGAGCAAGCGAGCCAGCCAGATATGAGAGCGAGCGAGCCAGATAAGAGTGAGCAAGACAAGAGAGCAAGCGAGCTAGCCAGATATGAGAGCGAGCCAGACAAGAGTTCAAGCGAGCGAGCCAGATATGAGAGCAAGCGAGCGAGCCAGATATGAGAGCAAACGAGCGAACCAGAAATGAGAGCAAGCGAGCCAGCCAGAAATGAGAGCAAGTGAGCCAGCCAGATGTGAGAGCGAACGAGCCAGATATGCGAGCGAGCCAGATAAGAGAGCGAGCCAGACAAGAGAGCAAGTGAGCGAGCCAGATATGAGAGCAAGCGAGCGAGCCGGATATGAGAGCAAGCGAGCAAGCCAGATATGAGAGCAAGCGAGCGAGCCAGATTTGAGAGCGAGCGAGCCAGATTTGAGAGCGAGCAAGCCAGATATGTGAGCGAGCCACAAAAGAGAGCGAGACAGACAAGAGAGCATGCGAGCGAGCCAGATATGAGAGCAAGCGAGCGAGCCAGATATGAGAGCAAGCAAGCCAGCCAGATGTGAGAGCGGGCGAGCCAGATATGCGAGCGAGCCAGATAAGAGAGCGAGCCAGACAAGAGAGCAAGCGAGCGATCCAGATATGAGAGCAAGCGAGCAAGCCAGATATGAGAGCGAGCCAGACAAGAGAGCAGCGAGCAAGCCAGATATGAGAGTAAGCGAGCAAGCCAGATGTGAGAGAGAGCGAGGCAGATAAGAGAGCGAGCCAGACAATTAAGCAAGCGAGCGAGCCAGATATGAGAGCAAGCGAGCGATCCAGATATGAGAGCGAGCCAGACATGAGAGCGAGCGAGCCAGATATGAGAGCAAGCGAGCGAGCCAGATATGAGAGCAAGCGAGCGAGCCAGATATGAGAGCAAGCGAGCGAACCAGAAATGAGAGCAAGCGAGCCAGCCAGAAATGAGAGCAAGTGAGCCAGCCAGATGTGAGAGCGAGAGATCCAGATATGCGAGCGAGCCAGATATGAGAGCGAGCCAGACAAGAGAGCAAGCGAGAAAGCCAGATATGAGAGCAAGCGAGCCAGACATGAGAGCAAGCGAGCGAGCCAGATATGAGACCGAGCGAGCCAGATAAGAGAGCAAGCCAGATAAGAGAGCAAGCGTGCGAGCCAGATATGCTAGCGAGCAAGCCAGATAAGAGAGCGAGCCAGACAAGAGAGCAAGCGAGCGAGCCAGATATGAGAGTAAGCGAGCCAGCCAGATATGAGAGCGAGCGAGCCAGATAAGAGAGCGAGCAAGACAAGAGAGCAAGCGAACTAGCCAGATATGAGAGCAAGCGAGCGAGCCAGATTTGAGAGCGAGCGAGAAAGATATGCGAGCGAGCCAGATAAGAGAGCGAGCCAGACAAGAGAGCAAGCGAGCGAGCCAGATATGAGAGCAATCGAGCGAGCCGGATAAGAGAGCAAGCGAGCAAGCCAGATATGAGAGCAAGCGAGCGCGCCAGATTTGAGAGCGAGCGAGCCAGATTTGAGAGCGAGCAAGCCAGATATGTGAGCGAGCCAGATAAGAGAGCGAGCCAGACAAGAGAGCAAGCGAGCGAGCCAGATATGAGAGCAAGCGAGCGAGCCAGATAGAGAGCAAGCAAGCCAGCCAGATGTGAGAGCGAGCGAGCCAGATATGAGAGCAAGCGAGCGAGCCAGATATGAGAGCAAGCGAGCCAGCTCGATGTGAGAGCGAGCGAGCCAGATATGCGAGCGAGCCAGATAAGAGAGCGAGCCAGACAAGAGAGCAAGCGAGCGAGCCAGATATGAGAGCAAGCGAGCGAGCCAGATATGAGAGCAAGCAAGCCAGCCAGATGTGAGAGCGAGCGAGCCAGATATGCGAGCGAGCCAAATAAGAGAGCGAGCCAGACAAGAGAGCAAGCGAGCGAGCCAGATATGAGAGCGAGCAAGCCAGATATGAGAGCGAGCCAGACAATAGAGCAGCGAGCGAGCCAGATATGAGAGCAAGCGAGCAAGCCAGATGTGAGAGAGAGCGAGGCAGATAAGAGAGCGAGCCAGACAATTAAGCAAGCGAGCGAGCCAGATATGAGAGCAAGCGAGCGATCCAGATATGAGAGCGAGCCAGACATGAGAGCAAGCGAGCGAGCCAGATATGAGAGCAAGCGAGCGAGCCAGATATGAGAGCAAGCGAGCCAGCCAGATATGAGAGCGAGCGAGCCAGATAAGAGAGCGAGCAAGACAAGAGAGCAAGCGAGCTATCCAGATATGAGAGCGAGCCAGACAAGAGAGCGAGCAAGACAAGAGAGCAAGCGAGCGAGCCAGATATGAGAGCAAGCGAGCGAGCCAGATATGAGAGCAAGCGAGCGAGCCAGAAATGAGAGCAAGCGAGCCAGCCAGAAATGAGAGCAAGCGAGCCAGCCAGATGTGAGAGCGAGCTAGCCAGATATGCGAGCGAGCCAGATAAGACAGCGAGCCAGACAAGAGAGCAAGCGAGAAAGACAGATATGAGAGCAAGCGAGCCAGACATGAGAGCAAGCGAGCGAGCCAGATATGAGAGCGAGCGAGCCAGATAAGAGAGCAAGCCAGACAAGAGAGCAAGCGCGCGAGCCAGATACTCTAGCGAGCAAGCCAGATAAGAGAGCGAACCAGACAAGAGAGCAAGCGAGCAAGCCAGATAGGAGAGCAAGCGAGCGAGCCAGAAATGAGAGCAAGCGAGCCAGCCAGAAATGAGAGCAAGCGAGCCAGCCAGATGTGAGAGCGAGCTAGCCAGATATGCGAGCGAGCCAGATAAGAGAGCGAGCCAGACAAGAGAGCAAGCGAGAAAGACAGATATGAGAGCAAGCGAGCCAGACATGAGAGCAAGCGAGCGAGCCAGATATGAGAGCGAGCGAGCCAGATAAGAGAGCAAGCCAGACAAGAGAGCAAGCGCGCGAGCCAGATACTCTAGCGAGCAAGCCAGATAAGAGAGCGAGCCAGACAAGAGAGCAAGCGAGCGAGCCAGATAGGAGAGCAAGCGAGCCAGCCAGATATGAGAGCGAGCGAGCCAGATAAGAGAGCGAGCAAGACAAGAGAGCAAGCGAGCGAGCCAGATATGAGAGCGAGCGAGCCAGATATGAGAGCAAGCGAGCCAGCATGATGTGAGAGCGAGCGAGCCAGATATGTGAGCGAGCCAGACAAGAAAGCAAGCGAGCGAGCCAGATATGAGAGGAAGCGAGCAAGCCAGATATGAGAGCGAGCCAGATAAGAGAGCGAACCAGACAAGAGAGCAAGAAAGAAATCCAGATATGAGAGCGAGCGAGCCAGACATGAGAGCAAGCGAGCGAGCCAGATATGAGAGCGAGCGAGCCAGACATGAGAGCAAGCGAGCGAGCCAGATATGAGAGCGAGCGAGCCAGATAAGAGAGCAAGCGAGCCAGCCAGATATGAGAGTGAGCGAGCCAGATAAGAGAGCGAGCAAGACAAGAGAGCAAGCGAGCTAGCCAGATATGAGAGCGAGCCAGACAAGAGAGCAAGCGAGCGTGCCAGATATGAGAGCAAGCGAGCGAGCCAGATATGAGAGCAAGCGAGCGAGCCAGAAATGAGAGCAAGCGAGCCAGCCAGAAATGAGAGCAAGCGAGCCATCCAGATGTGAGAACGAGCTAGCCAGATATGCGAGCGAGCCAGATAAGACAGCGAGCCAGACAAGAGAGCAAGTGAGAAAGACAGATATGAGAGCAAGCGAGCCAGACATGAGAGCAAGCGAGCGAGCCAGATATGAGAGCGAGCGAGCCAGATAAGAGAGCAAGCCAGACAAGAGAGCAAGCGCGCGAGCCAGATCCTCTAGCGAGCAAGCCAGATAAGAGAGCGAGCCAGACAAGAGAGCAAGCGAGCGAGCCAGATAGGAGAGCAAGCGAGCCAGCCAGATATGAGAGCGAGCGAGCCAGATAAGAGAGCAAGACAAGAGAGCAAGCGAGCGAGCCAGATATGAGAGCGAGCGAGCCAGATATGAGAGCAAGCGAGCCAGCCAGATGTGAGAGCGAGCGAGCCAGATATGCGAGCGAGCCAGACAAGAAAGCAAGCGAGCGAGCCAGATATGAGAGCAAGCGAGCAAGCCAGATATGAGAGCGAGCCAGATAAGAGAGCGAACCAGACAAGAGAGCAAGAGAGAAATCCAGATATGAGAGCGAGCGAGCCAGACATGAGAGCAAGCGAGCGAGCCAGATATGAGAGCAAGCGAGCCAGACATGAGAGCAAGCGAGCGAGCCAGATATGAGAGCGAGCGAGCCAGATAAGAGAGCAAGCGAGCCAGCCAGATATGAGAGCGAGCGAGCCAGATAAGAGAGCGAGCAAGACAAGAGAGCAAGCGAGCTAGCCAGATATGAGAGCGAGCCAGACAAGAGAGCAAGCGAGCGTGCCAGATATGAGAGCAAGCGAGCGAGCCAGATATGAGAGCAAGCGAGCGAGCCAGAAATGAGAGCAAGCGAGCCAGCCAGAAATGAGAGCAAGCGAGCCATCCAGATGTGAGAGCGAGCTAGCCAGATATGCGAGCGAGCCAGATAAGACAGCGAGCCAGACAAGAGAGCAAGCGAGAAAGACAGATATGAGAGCAAGCGAGCCAGACATGAGAGCAAGCGAGCGAGCCAGATATGAGAGCGAGCGAGCCAGATAAGAGAGCAAGCCAGACAAGAGAGCAAGCGCGCGAGCCAGATCCTCTAGCGAGCAAGCCAGATAAGAGAGCGAGCCAGACAAGAGAGCAAGCGAGCGAGCCAGATAGGAGAGCAAGCGAGCCAGCCAGATATGAGAGCGAGCGAGCCAGATAAGAGAGCAAGACAAGAGAGCAAGCGAGCGAGCCAGATATGAGAGCGAGCGAGCCAGATATGAGAGCAAGCGAGCCAGCCAGATGTGAGAGCGAGCGAGCCAGATATGCGAGCGAGCCAGACAAGAAAGCAAGCGAGCGAGCCAGATATGAGAGCAAGCAAACAAACCAGATATGAGAGTGAGCCAGATAAGAGAGCGAACCAGACAAGAGAGCAAGAGAGAAATCCAGATATGAGAGCGAGCGAGCCAGACATGAGAGCAAGCGAGCGAGCCAGACATGAGAGCAAGCGAGCGAGCCAGATATGAGAGCGAGCGAGCCAGATAAGAGAGCAAGCCAGACAAGAGAGCAAGCGAGCGAGCCAGATATGCTAGCGAGCAAGCCAGATAAGAGAGCGAGTCAGACAAGAGAGCAAGCGAGCGAGCCAGATATGAGAGCAAGCGAGCCAGCCAGATATGAGAGCGAGCGAGCCAGATAAAAGAGCGAGCAAGACAAGAGAGCAAGCGAACTAGCCAGATATGAGAGCAAGCGAGCGAGCCAGATTTGAGAGCGAGCGAGCCAGATATGCGAGCGAGCCAGATAAGAGAGCGAGCCAGACAAGAGAGCAAGCGAGCGAGCCTGATATGAGAGCAAGAGAGCGAGCCGGATATGAGAGCAAGCGAGCAAGCCAGATATGAGAGCAAGCGAGCGAGCCAGATTTGAGAGCGAGCGAGCCAGATTTGAGAGTGAGCGAGCCAGATATGTGAGCGAGCCATAAAAGAGAGCGAGACAGACAAGAGAGCAAGCGAGCGAGTCAGATATGAGAGCAAGCTAGCAAGCCAGATATGAGAGCGAGCCAGATAAGAGAGCGACCCAGACAAGAGAGCAAGCGAGCGAGCCAGATATGAGAGCAAGCGAGCAAGCCAGATGTGAGAGGGAGTGAGGCAGATAAGAGAGCGAGCCAGACAATTAAGCAAGCGAGCGAGCCAGATATGAGAGCAAGCGAGCAATCCAGATATGAGAGCGAGCCAGACATGAGAGCGAGCGAGCCAGATATGAGAGCAAGCGAGCGAGCCAGATATGAGAGCAAGCAAGCCAGCCAGATGTGAGAGCGAGCGAACCAGATATGCGAGCAAGCCAGATAAGAGAGCGAGCCAGACAAGAGAGCAAGCGAGCGAGCCAGATATGAGAGCAAGTGAGCAAGCCAGATGTGAGAGAGAGCGAGGCAGATAAGAGAGCGAGCCAGACAATTAAGCAAGCGAGCGAGCCAGATATGAGAGCAAGCGAGCGATCCAGATATGAGAGCGAGCCAGACATGAGAGCGAGCGAGCCAGATATGAGAGCAAGCGAGCGAGCCAGATATGAGAGCAAGCGAGCCAACCAGATATGAGAGCGAGCGAGCCAGATAAGAGTGAGCAAGACAAGAGAGCAAGCGAGCTAGCCAGATATGAGAGCGAGCCAGACAAGAGAGCAAGCGAGCGAGCCAGATATGAGAGCAAGCGAGCGAGCCAGATATGAGAGCAAACGAGCGAACCAGAAATGAGAGCAAGCGAGCCAGCCAGAAATGAGAGCAAGTGAGCCAGCCAGATGTGAGAGCGAACGAGCCAGATATGCGAGCGAGCCAGATAAGAGAGCGAGCCAGACAAGAGAGCAAGTGAGCGAGCCAGATATGAGAGCAAGCGAGCGAGCCGGATATGAGAGCAAGCGAGCAAGCCAGATATGAGAGCAAGCGAGCGAGCCAGATTTGAGAGCGAGCGAGCCAGATTTGAGAGCGAGCAAGCCAGATATGTGAGCGAGCCACAAAAGAGAGCGAGACAGACAAGAGAGCATACGAGCGAGCCAGATATGAGAGCAAGCGAGCGAGCCAGATATGAGAGCAAGCAAGCCAGCCAGATGTGAGAGCGAGCGAGCCAGATATGCGAGCGAGCCAGATAAGAGAGCGAGCCAGACAAGAGAGCAAGCGAGCGATCCAGATATGAGAGCAAGCGAGAAAGCCAGATGTGAGAGAGAGCGAGGCAGATAAGAGAGCGAGCCAGACAATTAAGCAAGCGAGCGAGCCAGATATGAGAGCAAGCGAGCGATCCAGATATGAGAGCGAGCCAGACATGAGAGCGAGCGAGCCAGATATGAGAGCAAGCGAGCGAGCCAGATATGAGAGCAAGCGAGCCAGCCAGATATGAGAGCGAGCGAGTCAGATAAGAGTGAGCAAGACAAGAGAGCAAGCGAGCTAGCCAGATATGAGAGCGAGCCAGACAAGAGAGCAAGCGAGTGAGCCAGATATGAGAGCAAGCGAGCGAGCCAGATATGAGAGCAAACGAGCGAACCAGAAATGAGAGCAAGCGAGCCAGCCAGAAATGAGAGCAAGTGAGCCAGCCAGATGTGAGAGCGAACGAGCCAGATATGCGAGCGAGCCAGATAAGAGAGCGAGCCAGACAAGAGAGCAATTGAGCGAGCCAGATATGAGAGCAAGCGAGCGAGCCGGATATGAGAGCAAGCGAGCGAGCCAGATTTGAGAGCGAGCGAGCCAGATTTGAGAGCGAGCAAGCCAGATATGTGTGCGAGCCACAAAAGAGAGCGAGACAGACAAGAGAGCATGCGAGCGAGCCAGATATGAGAGCAAGCGAGCGAGCCAGATATGAGAGCAAGCAAGCCAGCCAGATGTGAGAGCGAGCGAGCCAGATATGCGAGCGAGCCAGATAAGAGAGCGAGCCAGACTAGAGAGCAAGCGAGCGATCCAGATATGAGAGCGAGCCAGACAAGAGAGCAGCGAGCAAGCCAGATATGAGAGTAAGCGAGCAAGCCAGATGTGAGAGAGAGCGAGGCAGATAAGAGAGCGAGCCAGACAATTAAGCAAGCGAGCGAGCCAGATATGAGAGCAAGCGAGCGATCCAGATATGAGAGCGAGCCAGACATGAGAGCGAGCGAGCCAGATATGAGAGCAAGCGAGCGAGCCAGATATGAGAGCAAGCGAGCGAGCCAGATATGAGAGCAAGCGAGCGAACCAGAAATGAGAGCAAGCGAGCCAGCCAGAAATGAGAGCAAGTGAGCCAGCCAGATGTGAGAGCGAGAGATCCAGATATGCGAGCGAGCCAGATATGAGAGCGAGCCAGACAAGAGAGCAAGCGAGAAAGCCAGATATGAGAGCAAGCGAGCCAGACATGAGAGCAAGCGAGCGAGCCAGATATGAGACCGAGCGAGCCAGATAAGAGAGCAAGCCAGATAAGAGAGCAAGCGTGCGAGCCAGATATGCTAGCGAGCAAGCCAGATAAGAGAGCGAGCCAGACAAGAGAGCAAGCGAGCGAGCCAGATATGAGAGTAAGCGAGCCAGCCAGATATGAGAGCGAGCGAGCCAGATAAGAGAGCGAGCAAGACAAGAGAGCAAGCGAACTAGCCAGATATGAGAGCAAGCGAGCGAGCCAGATTTGAGAGCGAGCGAGAAAGATATGCGAGCGAGCCAGATAAGAGAGCGAGCCAGACAAGAGAGCAAGCGAGCGAGCCAGATATGAGAGCAATCGAGCGAGCCGGATATGAGAGCAAGCCAGATATGAGAGCAAGCGAGCGAGCCAGATTTGAGAGCGAGCGAGCCAGATTTGAGAGCGAGCAAGCCAGATATGTGAGCGAGCCATAAAAGAGAGCGAGACAGACAAGAGAGAAAGCGAGCTAGCCAGATATGAGAGCAAGCGAGCGAGCCAGATATGAGAGCAAGCGAGCCAGCTCGATGTGAGAGCGAGCGAGCCAGATATGCGAGCGAGCCAGATAAGAGAGCGAGCCAGACAAGAGAGCAAGCGAGCGAGCCAGATATGAGAGCAAGCGAGCGAGCCAGATATGAGAGCAAGCAAGCCAGCCAGATGTGAGAGCGAGCGAGCCAGATATGCGAGCGAGCCAAATAAGAGAGCGAGCCAGACAAGAGAGCAAGCGAGCGAGCCAGATATGAGAGCGAGCAAGCCAGATATGAGAGCGAGCCAGACAAGAGAGCAGCGAGCGAGCCAGATATGAGAGCAAGCGAGCAAGCCAGATGTGAGAGAGAGCGAGGCAGATAAGAGAGCGAGCCAGACAATTAAGCAAGCGAGCGAGTCAGATATGAGAGCAAGCGAGCGATCCAGATATGAGAGCGAGCCAGACATGAGAGCAAGCGAGCGAGCCAGATATGAGAGCAAGCGAGCGAGCCAGATATGAGAGCAAGCGAGCCAGCCAGATATGAGAGCGAGCGAGCCAGATAAGAGAGCGAGCAAGACAAGAGAGCAAGCGAGCTATCCAGATATGAGAGCGAGCCAGACAAGAGAGCGAGCAAGACAAGAGAGCAAGCGAGCGTGCCAGATATGAGAGCAAGCGAGCGAGCCAGATATGAGAGCAAGCGAGCGAGCCAGAAATGAGAGCAAGCGAGCCAGCCAGAAATGAGAGCAAGCGAGCCAGCCAGATGTGAGAGCGAGCTAGCCAGATATGCGAGTGAGCCAGATAAGACAGCGAGCCAGACAAGAGAGCAAGCGAGAAAGACAGATATGAGAGCAAGCGAGCCAGACATGAGAGCAAGCGAGCGAGCCAGATATGAGAGCGAGCGAGCCAGATAAGAGAGCAAGCCAGACAAGAGAGCAAGCGCGCGAGCCAGATACTCTAGCGAGCAAGCCAGATAAGAGAGCGAACCAGACAAGAGAGCAAGCGAGCGAGCCAGATAGGAGAGCAAGCGAGCCAGCCAGATATGAGAGCGAGCCAGCCAGATAAGAGAGCGAGCAAGACAAGAGAGCAAGCGAGTGAGCCAGATATGAGAGCGAGCGAGCCAGATATGAGAGCAAGCGAGCCAGCCAGATGTGAGAGCGAGCGAGCCAGATATGCGAGCGAGCCAGACAAGAAAGCAAGCGAGCGAGCCAGATATGAGAGCAAGCGAGCAAGCCAGATATGAGAGCGAGCCAGATAAGAGAGCGAACCAGACAAGAGAGCAAGCGAGAAAGCCAGATATGAGAGCGAGCGAGCCAGACATGAGAGCAAGCGAGCGAGCCAGATATGAGAGCGAGCGAGCCAGATAAGAGAGGAAGCCAGACAAGAGAGCATGCGAGCGAGCCAGATATGCTAGCGAGCAAGCCAGATAAGAGAGCGAGCCAGACAAGAGAGCAAGTGAGCGAGCCAGATATGAGAGCAAGCGAGCAAGCCAGATGTGAGAGCGAGACAGATAAGAGAGCAAGCCAGACAAGAGAGGAAGCGAGCGAGCCAGATATGCTAGCGAGCAAGCCAGATAAGAGAGCGAGCCAGACAAGAGAGCAAGCGAGCGAGCCAGATATGAGAGCAAGCGAGCAAGCCAGATATGAGAGCGAACCAGATAAGAGAGCGAACCAAACAAGAGAGCAAGCGAGAAAGTCACATATGAGAGCGAGCGAGCCAGACATGAGAGCAAGCGAGCGAGCCAGATATGAGAGCGAGCAAGCCAGATAAGAGAGGAAGCCAGACAAGAGAGCAAGCGAGCGAGCCAGATATGCTAGCGAGCAAGCCAGATAAGAGAGCGAGCCAGACAAGAGAGCAAGCGAGCGAGCCAGATATGAGAGCAAGCGAGCAAGCCAGATGTGAGAGCGAGACAGATAAGAGAGCAAGCCAGACAAGAGAGGAAGCGAGCGAGCCAGATATGCTAGCGAGCAAGCCAGATAAGAGAGCTAGCCAGACAAGAGAGCAAGCGAGCGAGCCAGATATGAGAGCAAGCGAGCAAGCCAGATATGAGAGGTAGCCACATAAGAGAGCGAACCAGACAAGAGAGCAAGCGAGAAAGTCAGATATGAGAGCGAGCGAGCCAGACATGAGAGCAAGCGAGCGAGCCAGATATGAGAGCGAGCGAGCCAGATATGAGAGCGAGCGAGCCAGATAAGAGAGCAAGCCAGACAAGAGAGCAAGCGAGCGAGCCAGATATGCTAGCGAGCAAGCCAGATAAGAGAGCGAGCGAGCGAGCTAGATATGAGAGCAAGCGAGCGAGCCAGATGTGAGAGCGAGACAGATAAGAGAGCAGCAAGCGAGCCAGGCCAGATATGAGAGCAAGCGAGCAAGCCAAATGTGAGAGAGAGCGAGGCAGATAAGAGAGCGAGCCAGACAATTAAGCAAGCGAGCGAGTCAGATATGAGAGCAAGCGAGCGATCCAGATATGAGAGCGAGCCAGACATGAGAGCAAGCGAGCGAGCCAGATATGAGAGCAAGCGAGCGAGCCAGATATGAGAGCAAGCGAGCCAGCCAGATATGAGAGCGAGCGAGCCAGATAAGAGAGCGAGCAAGAAAAGAGTGCAAGCGAGCTATCCAGATATGAGAGCGAGCCAGACAAGAGAGCGAGCAAGACAAGAGAGCAAGCGAGCGTGCCAGATATGAGAGCAAGCGAGCGAGCCAGATATGAGAGCAAGCGAGCGAGCCAGAAATGAGAGCAAGCGAGCCAGCCAGAAATGAGAGCAAGCGAGCCAGCCAGATGTGAGAGCGAGCTAGCCAGATATGCGAGTGAGCCAGATAAGACAGCGAGCCAGACAAGAGAGCAAGCGAGAAAGACAGATATGAGAGCAAGCGAGCCAGACATGAGAGCAAGCGAGCGAGCCAGATATGAGAGCGAGCGAGCCAGATAAGAGAGCAAGCCAGACAAGAGAGCAAGCGCGCGAGCCAGATACTCTAGCGAGCAAGCCAGATAAGAGAGCGAACCAGACAAGAGAGCAAGCGAGCGAGCCAGATAGGAGAGCAAGCGAGCCAGCCAGATATGAGAGCGAGCCAGCCAGATAAGAGAGCGAGCAAGACAAGAGAGCAAGCGAGCGAGCCAGATATGAGAGCGAGCGAGCCAGATATGAGAGCAAGCGAGCCAGCCAGATGTGAGAGCGAGCGAGCCAGATATGCGAGCGAGCCAGACAAGAAAGCAAGCGAGCGAGCCAGATATGAGAGCAAGCGAGCAAGCCAGATATGAGAGCGAGCCAGATAAGAGAGCGAACCAGACAAGAGAGCAAGCGAGAAAGCCAGATATGAGAGCGAGCGAGCCAGACATGAGAGCAAGCGAGCGAGCCAGATATGAGAGCGAGCAAGCCAGACATGAGAGCAAGCGAGCGAGCCAGATATGAGAGCGAGCGAGCCAGATAAGAGAGGAAGCCAGACAAGAGAGCATGCGAGCGAGCCAGATATGCTAGCGAGCAAGCCAGATAAGAGAGCGAGCCAGACAAGAGAGCAAGTGAGCGAGCCAGATATGAGAGCAAGCGAGCAAGCCAGATGTGAGAGCGAGACAAATAAGAGAGCAAGTCAGACAAGAGAGCAAGCGAGCGAACCAGATAAGAGAGCGAACCAAACAAGAGAGCAAGCGAGAAAGTCACATATGAGAGCGAGCGAGCCAGACATGAGAGCAAGCGAGCGAGCCAGATATGAGAGCGAGCAAGCCAGATAAGAGAGGAAGCCAGACAAGAGAGCAAGCAAGCGAGCCAGATATGCTAGCGAGCAAGCCAGATAAGAGAGCGAGCCAGACAAGAGAGCAAGCGAGCGAGCCAGATATGAGAGCAAGCGAGCAAGCCAGATGTGAGAGCGAGACAGATAAGAGAGCAAGCCAGACAAGAGAGGAAGCGAGCGAGCCAGATATGCTAGCGAGCAAGCCAGATAAGAGAGCTAGCCAGACAAGAGAGCAAGCGAGCGAGCCAGATATGAGAGCAAGCGAGCAAGCCAGATATGAGAGTTAGCCACATAAGAGAGCGAACCAGACAAGAGAGCAAGCGAGAAAGTCAGATATGAGAGCGAGCGAGCCAGACATGAGAGCAAGCGAGCGAGCCAGATATGAGAGCGAGCGAGCCAGATATGAGAGCGAGCGAGCCAGATAAGAGAGCAAGCCAGACAAGAGAGCAAGTGAGCGAGCCAGATATGCTAGCGAGCAAGCCAGATAAGAGAGCGAGCGAGCGAGCTAGATATGAGAGCAAGCGAGCGAGCCAGATGTGAGAGCGAGACAGATAAGAGAGCAGCAAGCGAGCCAGGCCAGATATGAGAGCAAGCGAGCAAGCCAGATGTGAGAGAGAGCGAGGCAGATAAGAGAGCGAGCCAGACAATTATGCAAGCGAGCGAGCCAGATATGAGAGCAAGCGAGCAATCCAGATATGAGAGCGAGCCAGACATAAGAGCGAGCGAGGCAGATATGAGAGCAAGCGAGCGAGCCAGATATGAGAGCAAGCGAGCCAGCCAGATAAGAGAGCGAGCGAGCCAGATAAGAGTGAGCAAGACAAGAGAGCAAGCGAGCTAGCCAGATATGATAGCGAGCCAGACAAGAGAGCAAGCGAGCGAGCCAGATATGAGAGCAAGCGAGCGAGCCAGATATGAGAGCAAGCGAGCGAGCCAGAAATGAGAGCAAGCCAGCCAGCCAGAAATGAGAGCAAGTGAGCCAGCCAGATGTGAGAGCGAGCGAGCCAGATATGCGAGCGAGCCAGATAAGAGAGCGAGCCAGACAAGAGGGCAAGCGAGAAAGCCAGATATGAGAGCAAGCGAGCCAGACATGAGAGCAAGCGAGCGAGCCAGATATGAGACCGAGCGAGCCAGATAAGAGAGCAAGCCAGACAAGAGAGCAAGCGTGCGAGCCAGATATGCTAGCGAGCAAGCCAGATAAGAGAGCGAGCCAGACAAGAGAGCAAGCGAGCGAGCCAGATATGAGAGTAAGCGAGCCAGCCAGACATGAGAGCAAGCGAGCGAGCCAGATATGAGAGCGAGCGAGCCAGACATGAGAGCAAGCGAGCGAGCCAGATATGAGAGCGAGCGAGCCAGATAAGAGAGGAAGCCAGACAAGAGAGCATGCGAGCGAGCCAGATATGCTAGCGAGCAAGCCAGATAAGAGAGCGAGCCAGACAAGAGAGCAAGTGAGCGAGCCAGATATGAGAGCAAGCGAGCAAGCCAGATGTGAGAGCGAGACAAATAAGAGAGCAAGTCAGACAAGAGAGCAAGCGAGCGAGCCAGATATGCTAGCGAGCAAGCCAGATAAGAGAGCGAGCCAGACAAGAGAGCAAGCGAGCGAGCCAGATATGAGAGCAAGCGAGCAAGCCAGATATGAGAGCGAACCAAATAAGAGAGCGAAGCAAACAAGAGAGCAAGCGAGAAAGTCAGATATGAGAGCGAGCGAGCCAGACATGAGAGCAAGCGAGCGAGCCAGATATGAGAGCGAGCAAGCCAGATAAGAGAGGAAGCCAGACAAGAGAGCAAGCGAGCGAGCCAGATATGCTAGCGAGCAAGCCAGATAAGAGAGCTAGCCAGACAAGAGAGCAAGCGAGCGAGCCAGATATGAGAGCAAGCGAGCAAGCCAGATATGAGAGTTAGCCACATAAGAGAGCGAACCAGACAAGAGAGCAAGCGAGAAAGTCAGATATGAGAGCGAGCGAGCCAGACATGAGAGCAAGCGAGCGAGCCAGATATGAGAGCGAGCGAGACAGATATGAGAGCGAGCGAGCCAGATAAGAGAGCAAGCCAGACAAGAGAGCAAGCGAGCGAGCCAGATATGCTAGCGAGCAAGCCAGATAAGAGAGCGAGCGAGCTAGATAAGAGAGCAAGCGAGCGAGCCAGATGTGAGAGCGAGACAGATAAGAGAGCAGCAAGCGAGCCAGGCCAGATATGAGAGCAAGCGAGCAAGCCAGATGTGAGAGAGAGCGAGGCAGATAAGAGAGCGAGCCAGACAATTAAGCAAGCGAGCGAGCCAGATATGAGAGCAAGCGAGCGATCCAGATATGAGAGCGAGCCAGACATAAGAGCGAGCGAGGCAGATATGAGAGCAAGCGAGCGAGCCAGATATGAGAGCAAGCGAGCCAGCCAGATAAGAGAGCGAGCGAGCCAGATAAGAGTGAGCAAGACAAGAGAGCAAGCGAGCTAGCCAGATATGATAGCGAGCCAGACAAGAGAGCAAGCGAGTGAGCCAGATATGAGAGCAAGCGAGCGAGCCAGATATGAGAGCAAGCGAGCGAGCCAGAAATGAGAGCAAGCGAGCCAGCCAGAAATGAGAGCAAGTGAGCCAGCCAGATGTGAGAGCGAGCGAGCCAGATATGCGAGCGAGCCAGATAAGAGAGCGAGCCAGACAAGAGGGCAAGCGAGAAAGCCAGATATGAGAGCAAGCGAGCCAGACATGAGAGCAAGCGAGCGAGCCAGATATGAGACCGAGCGAGCCAGATAAGAGAGCAAGCCAGACAAGAGAGCAAGCGTGCGAGCCAGATATGCTAGCGAGCAAGCCAGATAAGAGAGCGAGCCAGACAAGAGAGCAAGCGAGCGAGCCAGATATGAGAGTAAGCGAGCCAGCCAGATATGAGAGCAAGCAAGCCAGATAAGAGAGCGAGCAAGACAAGAGAGCGAGCGAACTAGCCAGATATTAGAGCAAGCGAGCGAGCCAGATTTGAGAGCGAGCGAGAAAGATATGCGAGCGAGCCAGATAAGAGAGCGAGCCAGACAAGAGAGCAAGCGAGCGAGCCAGATATGAGAGCAAGCGAGCGAGCCGGATATGAGAGCAAGCGAGCAAGCCAGATATGAGAGCAAGCGAGCGAGCCAGATTTGAGAGCGAGCGAGCCAGATTTGAGAGCGAGCGAGCCAGATATGTGAGCGAGCCATAAAAGAGAGCGAGGCAGACAAGAGAGAAAGCGAGCGAGCCAGATATGAGAGCAAGCTAGCAAGCCAGATATGAGAGCGAGCCAGATAAGAGAGCGAGCCAGATAAGAGATCAAGCGAGCGAGCCAGATATGAGAGCAAGCGAGCCAGCTCGATGTGAGAGCGAGCGAGCCAGATATGCGAGCGAGCCAGACAAGAGAGCAAGCGAGCGAGCCAGATATGAGAGCAAGTGAGCGAGCCAGATATGAGAGCAAGCAAGCCAGCCAGATGTGAGAGCGAGCGAGCCAGATATGCGAGCGAGCCAAATAAGAGAGCGAGCCAGACAAGAGAGCAAGCGAGCGAGCCAGATATGCGAGCAAGCCAGATATGAGAGCGAGCCAGACAAGAGAGCAGCGAGCGAGCCAGATATGAGAGCAAGCGAGCAAGCCAGATGTGAGAGAGAGCGAGGCAGATAAGAGAGCGAGCCAGACAATTAAGCAAGCGAGCCAGATATGAGAGCAAGCGAGCGATCCAGATATGAGAGCGAGCCAGACATGAGAGCAAGCGAGCGAGCCAGATATGAGAGCAAGCGAGCGAGCCAGATATGAGAGCAAGCGAGCCAGCCAGATATGAGAGCGAGCGAGCCAGATAAGAGAGCGAGCAAGACAAGAGAGCAAGCGAGCTAGCCAGATATGAGAGCGAGCCAGACAAGAGAGCAAGCAAGCGTGCCAGATATGAGAGCAATCGAGCGAGCCGGATATGAGAGCAAGCGAGCAAGCCAGATATGAGAGCAAGCGAGCGAGCCAGATATGAGAGCAAGCGAGCGAGCCAGAAATGAGAGCAAGCGAGCCAGCCAGAAATGAGAGCAAGCGAGCCAGCCAGATGTGAGAGCGAGCTAGCCAGATATGCGAGCGAGCCAGATAAGAGAGCGAGCCAGACAAGAGAGCAAGCGAGAAAGACAGATATGAGAGCAAGCGAGCCAGACATGAGAGCAAGCGAGCGAGCCAGATATGAGAGCGAGCGAGCCAGATAAGAGAGCAAGCCAGACAAGAGAGCAAGCGCGCGAGTCAGATATTCTAGCGAGCAAGCCAGATAAGAGAGCGAGCCAGACAAGAGAGCAAGCGATCAAGCCAGATATGAGAGCAAGCGAGCCAGCCAGATATGAGAGCGAGCGAGCCAGATAAGAAAGCGAGCAAGACATGAGAGCGAGCGAGCGAGCCAGATATGAGAGCGAGCGAGCCAGATATGAGAGCAAGCGAGCCAGCCAGATGTGAGAGCGAGCGAGCCAGATATGCGAGCGAGCCAGACAAGAAAGCAAGCGAGCGAGCCAGATATGAGAGCAAGCGAGCAAGCCAGATATGAGAGCGAGCCAGATAAGAGAGCGAACCAGACAAGAGAGCAAGAGAGAAAGCCAGATATGAGAGCGAGCGAGCCAGACATGAGAGCAAGCGAGCGAGCCAGATATGAGAGCGAGCGAGCCAGACATGAGAGCAAGCGAGCGAGCCAGATATGAGAGCGAGCGAGCCAGATAAGAGAGCAAGCCAGACAAGAGAGCAAGCGCGCGAGCCAGATATTCTAGCGAGCAAGCAAGATAAGAGAGCGAGCCAGACAAGAGAGCAAGCGATCGAGCCAGATATGAGAGCAAGCGAGCCAGCCAGATATGAGAGCGAGCGAGCCAGATAAGAAAGCGAGCAAGACAAGAGAGCAAGCGAGCGAGCCGGATATGAGAGCAAGCGAGCAAGCCAGATATGAGAGCAAGCGAGCGAGCCAGATTTGAGAGCGAGCGAGCCAGATTTGAGAGCGAGCAAGCCAGATATGTGAGCGAGCCATAAAAGAGAGCGAGACAGACAAGAGAGAAAGCGAGCGAGCCAGATATGAGAGCAAGCGAGCGAGCCAGATATGAGAGCAAGCGAGCGAGCCAGATTTGAGAGCGAGCGAGAAAGATATGCGAGCGAGCCAGATAAGAGAGCGAGCCAGACAAGAGAGCAAGCGAGCGAGCCAGATATGAGAGCAAGCGAGCGAGCCGGATATGAGAGCAAGCGAGCAAGCCAGATATGAGAGCAAGCGAGCGAGCCAGATTTGAGAGCGAGCGAGCCAGATTTGAGAGCGAGCGAGCCAGATATGTGAGCGAGCCATAAAAGAGAGCGAGGCAGACAAGAGAGAAAGCGAGCGAGCCAGATATGAGAGCAAGCTAGCAAGCCAGATATGAGAGCGAGCCAGATAAGAGAGCGAGCCAGACAAGAGAGCAAGCGAGCGAGCCAGATATGAGAGCAAGCGAGCCAGCTCGATGTGAGAGCGAGCGAGCCAGATATGCGAGCGAGCCAGATAAGAGAGCGAGCCAGATAAGAGAGCAAGCGAGCGAGCCAGATATGAGAGCAAGTGAGCGAGCCAGATATGAGAGCAAGCAAGCCAGCCAGATGTGAGAGCGAGCGAGCCAGATATGCGAGCGAGCCAAATAAGAGAGCGAGCCAGACAAGAGAGCAAGCGAGCGAGCCAGATATGCGAGCAAGCCAGATATGAGAGCGAGCCAGACAAGAGAGCAGCGAGCGAGCCAGATATGAGAGCAAGCGAGCAAGCCAGATGTGAGAGAGAGCGAGGCAGATAAGAGAGCGAGCCAGACAATTAAGCAAGCGAGCCAGATATGAGAGCAAGCGAGCGATCCAGATATGAGAGCGAGCCAGACATGAGAGCAAGCGAGCGAGCCAGATATGAGAGCAAGCGAGCGAGCCAGATATGAGAGCAAGCGAGCCAGCCAGATATGAGAGCGAGCGAGCCAGATAAGAGAGCGAGCAAGACAAGAGAGCAAGCGAGCTAGCCAGATATGAGAGCGAGCCAGACAAGAGAGCAAGCGAGCGTGCCAGATATGAGAGCAATCGAGCGAGCCGGATATGAGAGCAAGCGAGCAAGCCAGATATGAGAGCAAGCGAGCGAGCCAGATATGAGAGCAAGCGAGCGAGCCAGAAATGAGAGCAAGCGAGCCAGCCAGAAATGAGAGCAAGCGAGCCAGCCAGATGTGAGAGCGAGCTAGCCAGATATGCGAGCGAGCCAGATAAGAGAGCGAGCCAGACAAGAGAGCAAGCGAGAAAGACAGATATGAGAGCAAGCGAGCCAGACATGAGAGCAAGCGAGCGAGCCAGATATGAGAGCGAGCGAGCCAGATAAGAGAGCAAGCCAGACAAGAGAGCAAGCGCGCGAGTCAGATATTCTAGCGAGCAAGCCAGATAAGAGAGCGAGCCAGACAAGAGAGCAAGCGATCAAGCCAGATATGAGAGCAAGCGAGCCAGCCAGATATGAGAGCGAGCGAGCCAGATAAGAAAGCGAGCAAGACAAGAGAGCGAGCGAGCGAGCCAGATATGAGAGCGAGCGAGCCAGATATGAGAGCAAGCGAGCCAGCCAGATGTGAGAGCGAGCGAGCCAGATATGCGAGCGAGCCAGACAAGAAAGCAAGCGAGCGAGCCAGATATGAGAGCAAGCGAGCAAGCCAGATATGAGAGCGAGCCAGATAAGAGAGCGAACCAGACAAGAGAGCAAGAGAGAAAGCCAGATATGAGAGCGAGCGAGCCAGACATGAGAGCAAGCGAGCGAGCCAGATATGAGAGCGAGCGAGCCAGACATGAGAGCAAGCGAGCGAGCCAGATATGAGAGCGAGCGAGCCAGATAAGAGAGCAAGCCAGACAAGAGAGCAAGCGCGCGAGCCAGATATTCTAGCGAGCAAGCAAGATAAGAGAGCGAGCCAGACAAGAGAGCAAGCGATCGAGCCAGATATGAGAGCAAGCGAGCCAGCCAGATATGAGAGCGAGCGAGCCAGATAAGAAAGCGAGCAAGACAAGAGAGCAAGCGAGCGAGCCGGATATGAGAGCAAGCGAGCAAGCCAGATATGAGAGCAAGCGAGCGAGCCAGATATGAGAGCGAGCGAGCCAGATATGAGAGCAAGCGAGCCAGCCAGATGTGAGAGCGAGCGAGCCAGATATGCGAGCGAGCCAGACAAGAAAGCAAGCGAGAGAGCCAGATATGAGAGCAAGCGAGCAAGCCAGATATGAGAGCGAGCCAGATAAGAGAGCGAACCAGACAAGAGAGCAAGCGAGAAAGCCAGATATGAGAGCGAGCGAGCCAGACATAAGAGCAAGCGAGCGAGCCAGATATGAGAGCGAGCGAGCCAGACATGAGAGCAAGCGAGCGAGCCAGATATGAGAGCGAGCGAGCCAGATAAGAGAGGAAGCCAGACAAGAGAGCATGCGAGCGAGCCAGATATGCTAGCGAGCAAGCCAGATAAGAGAGCGAGCCAGACAAGAGAGCAAGCGAGCGAGCCAGATATGAGAGCAAGCGAGCAAGCCAGATGTGAGAGCGAGACAAATAAGAGAGCAAGTCAGACAAGAGAGCAAGCGAGCGAGCCAGATATGCTAGCGAGCAAGCCAGATAAGAGAGCGAGCCAGACAAGAGAGCAAGCGAGTGAGCCAGATATGAGAGCAAGCGAGCAAGCCAGATATGAGAGCGAACCAGATAAGAGAGCGAACCAGACAAGAGAGCAAGCGAGAAAGTCAGATATGAGAGCGAGCGAGCCAGACATGAGAGCAAGCGAGCGAGCCAGATATGAGAGCGAGCAAGCCAGATAAGAGAGGAAGCCAGACAAGAGAGCAAGCGAGCGAGCCAGATATGCTAGCGAGCAAGCCAGATAAGAGAGCGAGCCAGACAAGAGAGCAAGCGAGCGAGCCAGATATGAGAGCAAGCGAGCAAGCCAGATGTGAGAGCGAGACAGATAAGAGAGCAAGCCAGACAAGAGAGGAAGCGAGCGAGCCAGATATGCTAGCGAGCAAGCCAGATAAGAGAACTAGCCAGACAAGAGAGCAAGCGAGCGAGCCAGATATGAGAGCAAGCGAGCAAGCCAGATATGAGAGTTAGCCACATAAGAGAGCGAACCAGACAAGAGAGCAAGCGAGAAAGTCAGATATGAGAGCGAGCGAGCCAGACATGAGAGCAAGCGAGCGAGCCAGATATGAGAGCGAGCGAGCCAGATATGAGAGCGAGCGAGCCAGATAAGAGAGCAAGCCAGACAAGAGAGTAAGCGAGCGAGCCAGATATGCTAGCGAGCAAGCCAGATAAGAGAGCGAGCGAGCTAGATATGAGAGCAAGCGAGCGAGCCAGATGTGAGAGCGAGACAGATAAGAGAGCAGCAAGCGAGCCAGGCCAGATATGAGAGCAAGCGAGCAAGCCAGATGTGAGAGAGAGCAAGGCAGATAAGAGAGCGAGCCAGACAATTAAGCAAGCGAGCGAGCCAGATATGAGAGCAAGCGAGCGATCCAGATATGAGAGCGAGCCAGACATAAGAGCGAGCGAGCCAGATATGAGAGCAAGCGAGCGAGCCAGATATGAGAGCAAGCGAGCCAGCCAGATAAGAGAGCGAACGAGCCAGATAAGAGTGAGCAAGACAAGAGAGCAAGCGAGCTAGCCAGATATGATAGCGAGCCAGACAAGAGAGCAAGCGAGCGAGCCAGATATGAGAGCAAGCGAGCGAGCCAGATATGAGAGCAAGCGAGCGAGCCAGAAATGAGAGCAAGCGAGCCAGCCAGAAATGAGAGCAAGTGAGCCAGCCAGATGTGAGAGCGAGCGAGCCAGATATGCGAGCGAGCCAGATAAGAGAGCGAGCCAGACAAGAGGGCAAGCGAGAAAGCCAGATATGAGAGCAAGCGAGCCAGACATGAGAGCAAGCGAGCGAGCCAGATATGAGAGTAAGCGAGCCAGCCAGATATGAGAGCAAGCAAGCCAGATAAGAGAGCGAGCAAGACAAGAGAGCGAGCGAACTAGCCAGATATGAGAGCAAGCGAGCGAGCCAGATTTGAGAGCGAGCGAGAAAGATATGCGAGCGAGCCAGATAAGAGAGCGAGCCAGACAAGAGAGCAAGCGAGCGAGCCAGATATGAGAGCGAGCGAGCCGGATATGAGAGCAAGCGAGCAAGCCAGATATGAGAGCAAGCGAGCGAGCCAGATTTGAGAGCGAGCGAGCCAGATTTGAGAGCGAGCGAGCCAGATATGTGAGCGAGCCATAAAAGAGAGCGAGGCAGACAAGAGAGAAAGCGAGCGAGCCAGATATGAGAGCAAGCTAGCAAGCCAGATATGAGAGCGAGCCAGATAAGAGAGCGAGCCAGACAAGAGAGCAAGCGAGCGAGCCAGATATGAGAGCAAGCGAGCCAGCTTGATGTGAGAGCGAGCGAGCCAGATATGCGAGCGAGCCAGATAAGAGAGCGAGCCAGACAAGAGAGCAAGCGAGCGAGCCAGATATGAGAGCAAGTGAGCGAGCCAGATATGAGAGCAAGCAAGCCAGCCAGATGTGAGAGCGAGCGAGCCAGATATGCGAGCGAGCCAAATAAGAGAGCGAGCCAGACAAGAGAGCAAGCGAGCGAGCCAGATATGCGAGCAAGCCAGATATGAGAGCGAGCCAGACAAGAGAGCAGCGAGCGAGCCAGATATGAGAGCAAGCGAGCAAGCCAGATGTGAGAGAGAGCGAGGCAGATAAGAGAGCGAGCCAGACAATTAAGCAAGCGAGCGAGCCAGATATGAGAGCAAGCGAGCGATCCAGATATGAGAGCGAGCCAGACATGAGAGCAAGCGAGCGAGCCAGATATGAGAGCAAGCGAGCGAGCCAGATATGAGAGCAAGCGAGCCAGCCAGATATGAGAGCGAGCGAGCCAGATAAGAGAGCGAGCAAGACAAGAGAGCAAGCGAGCTAGCCAGATATGAGAGCGAGCCAGACAAGAGAGCAAGCGAGCGTGCCAGATATGAGAGCAATCGAGCGAGCCGGATATGAGAGCAAGCGAGCAAGCCAGATATGAGAGCAAGCGAGCGAGCCAGATTTGAGAGCGAGCGAGCCAGATTTGAGAGCGAGCAAGCCAGATATGTGAGCGAGCCATAAAAGAGAGCGAGACAGACAAGAGAGAAAGCGAGCGAGCCAGATATGAGAGCAAGCGAGCGAGCCAGATATGAGAGCAAGCGAGCCAGCTCGATGTGAGAGCGAGCGAGCCAGATATGCGAGCGAGCCAGATAAGAGAGCGAGCCAGACAAGAGAGCAAGCGAGCGAGCCAGATATGAGAGCAAGCGAGCGAGCCAGATATGAGAGCAAGCAAGCCAGCCAGATGTGAGAGCGAGCGAGCCAGATATGCGAGTGAGCCAAATAAGAGAGCGAGCCAGACAAGAGAGCAAGCGAGCGAGCCAGATATGAGAGCGAGCAAGTCAGATATGAGAGCAAGCCAGACAAGAGAGCAGCGAGCGAGCCAGATATGAGAGCAAGCGAGCAAGCCAGATGTGAGAGAGAGCGAGGCAGATAAGAGAGCGAGCCAGACAATTAAGCAAGCGAGCGAGCCAGATATGAGAGCGAGCCAGACATGAGAGCAAGCGAGCGAGCCAGATATGAGAGCAAGCGAGCGAGCCAGATATGAGAGCAAGCGAGCGAGCCAGATATGAGAGCGAGCGAGCCAGATAAGAGAGCGAGCAAGACAAGAGAGCAAGCGAGCTAGCCAGATATGAGAGCGAGCCAGACAAGAGAGCAAGCGAGCGTGCCAGATATGAGAGCAAGCGAGAAAGACAGATATGAGAGCAAGCGAGCCAGACATGAGAGCAAGCGAGCGAGCCAGATATGAGAGCGAGCGAGCCAGATAAGAGAGCAAGCCAGACAAGAGAGCAAGCGCGCGAGCCAGATAGGAGAGCAAGCGAGCCAGCCAGATATGAGAGCGAGCCAGCCAGATAAGAGAGCGAGCAAGACAAGAGAGCAAGCGAGCGAGCCAGATATGAGAGCGAGCGAGCCAGATATGAGAGCAAGCGAGCCAGCCAGATGTGAGAGCGAGCGAGCCAGATATGCGAGCGAGCCAGACAAGAAAGCAAGCGAGCGAGCCAGATATGAGAGCAAGCGAGCAAGCCAGATATGAGAGCGAGCCAGATAAGAGAGCGAACCAAACAGGAGAGCAAGCGAGAAAGCCAGATATGAGAGCGAGCGAGCCAGACATGAGAGCAAGAGAGCGAGCCAGATATGAGAGCGAGCGAGCCAGATAAGAGAGGAAGCCAGACAAGAGAGCATGCGAGCGAGCCAGATATGCTAGCGAGCAAGCCAGATAAGAGAGCGAGCCAGACAAGAGAGCAAGTGAGCGAGCCAGATATGAGAGCAAGCGAGCAAGCCAGATGTGAGAGCGAGACAAATAAGAGAGCAAGTCAGACAAGAGAGCAAGCGAGCGAGCCAGATATGCTAGCGAGCAAGCCAGATAAGAGAGCGAGCCAGACAAGAGAGCAAGCGAGCGAGCCAGATATGAGAGCAAGCGAGCAAGCCAGATATGAGAGCGAACCAGATAAGAGAGCGAAGCAAACAAGAGAGCAAGCGAGAAAGTCAGATATGAGAGCGAGCGAGCCAGACATGAGAGCAAGCGAGCGAGCCAGATATGAGAGCGAGCAAGCCAGATAAGAGAGCGAGCCAGACAAGAGAGCAAGCGAGCGAGCCAGATATGAGAGCAAGCGAGCAAGCCAGATGTGAGAGCGAGACAGATAAGAGAGCAAGCCAGACAAGAGAGGAAGCGAGCGAGCCAGATATGCTAGCGAGCAAGCCAGATAAGAGAGCTAGCCAGACAAGAGAGCAAGCGAGCGAGCCAGATATGAGAGCAAGCGAGCAAGCCAGATATGAGAGTTAGCCACATAAGAGAGCGAACCAGACAAGAGAGCAAGCGAGAAAGTCAGATATGAGAGCGAGCGAGCCAGACATGACAGCAAGCGAGCGAGCCAGATATGAGAGCGAGCGAGCGAGCCAGATATGAGAGCGAGCGAGCCAGATAAGAGAGCAAGCCAGACAAGAGAGCAAGCGAGCGAGCCAGATATGCTAGCGAGCAAGCCAGATAAGAGAGCGAGCGAGCTAGATATGAGAGCAAGCGAGCGAGCCAGATGTGAGAGCGAGACAGATAAGAGAGCAGCAAGCGAGCCAGGCCAGATATGAGAGCAAGCGAGCAAGCCAGATGTGAGAGAGAGCGAGGCAGATAAGAGAGCGAGCCAGACAATTAAGCAAGCGAGCGAGCCAGATATGAGAGCAAGCGAGCGATCCAGATATGAGAGCGAGCCAGACATAAGAGCGAGCGAGGCAGATATGAGAGCAAGCGAGCGAGCCAGATATGAGAGCAAGCGAGCCAGCCAGATAAGAGAGCGAGCGAGCCAGATAAGAGTGAGCAAGACAAGAGAGCAAGCGAGCTAGCCAGATATGATAGCGAGCCAGACAAGAGAGCAAGCGAGCGAGCCAGATATGAGAGCAAGCGAGCGAGCCAGAAATGAGAGCAAGCGAGCCAGCCAGAAATGAGAGCAAGTGAGCCAGCCAGATGTGAGAGCGAGCGAGCCAGATATGCGAGCGAGCCAGATAAGAGAGCGAGCCAGACAAGAGGGCAAGCGAGAAAGCCAGATATGAGAGCAAGCGAGCCAGACATGAGAGCAAGCGAGCGAGCCAGATATGAGACCGAGCGAGCCAGATAAGAGAGCAAGCCAGACAAGAGAGCAAGCGTGCGAGCCAGATATGCTAGCGAGCAAGCCAGATAAGAGAGCGAGCCAGACAAGAGAGCAAGCGAGCGAGCCAGATATGAGAGTAAGCGAGCCAGCCAGATATGAGAGCAAGCAAGCCAGATAAGAGAGCGAGCAAGACAAGAGAGCGAGCGAACTAGCCAGATATGAGAGCAAGCGAGCGAGCCAGATTTGAGAGCGAGCGAGAAAGATATGCGAGCGAGCCAGATAAGAGAGCGAGCCAGACAAGAGAGCAAGCGAGCGAGCCAGATATGAGAGCAAGCGAGCGAGCCGGATATGAGAGCAAGCGAGCAAGCCAGATATGAGAGCAAGCGAGCGAGCCAGATTTGAGAGCGAGCGAGCCAGATTTGAGAGCGAGCGAGCCAGATATGTGAGCGAGCCATAAAAGAGAGCGAGGCAGACAAGAGAGAAAGCGAGCGAGCCAGATATGAGAGCAAGCTAGCAAGCCAGATATGAGAGCGAGCCAGATAAGAGAGCGAGCCAGACAAGAGAGCAAGCGAGCGAGCCAGATATGAGAGCAAGCGAGCCAGCTCGATGTGAGAGCGAGCGAGCCAGATATGCGAGCGAGCCAGAGAGCAAGCGAGCGAGCCAGATATGAGAGCAAGTGAGCGAGCCAGATATGAGAGCAAGCAAGCCAGCCAGATGTGAGAGCGAGCGAGCCAGATATGCGAGCGAGCCAAATAAGAGAGCGAGCCAGACAAGAGAGCAAGCGAGCGAGCCAGATATGCGAGCAAGCCAGATATGAGAGCGAGCCAGACAAGAGAGCAGCGAGCGAGCCAGATATGAGAGCAAGCAAGCAAGCCAGATGTGAGAGAGAGCGAGGCAGATAAGAGAGCGAGCCAGACAATTAAGCAAGCGAGCGAGCCAGATATGAGAGCAAGCGAGCGATCCAGATATGAGAGCGAGCCAGACATGAGAGCAAGCGAGCGAGCCAGATATGAGAGCAAGCGAGCGAGCCAGATATGAGAGCAAGCGAGCCAGCCAGATATGAGAGCGAGCGAGCCAGACAAGAGAGCGAGCAAGACAAGAGAGCAAGCGAGCTAGCCAGATATGAGAGCGAGCCAGACAAGAGAGCAAGCGAGCGTGCCAGATATGAGAGCAAGCGAGCGAGCCAGATATGAGAGCGAGCGAGCCAGAAATGAAAGCAAGCGAGCCAGCCAGAAATGAGAGCAAGTGAGCCAGCCAGATGTGAGAGCGAGCTAGCCAGATATGCGAGCGAGCCAGATAAGAGAGCGAGCCAGACAAGAGAGCAAGCGAGAAAGACAGATATGAGAGCAAGCGAGCCAGACATGAGAGCAAGCGAGCGAGCCAGATATGAGAGCAAGCGAGCCAGCCAGATATGAGAGCGAGCGAGCCAGACAAGAGAGCGAGCAAGACAAGAGAGCAAGCGAGCTAGCCAGATATGAGAGCGAGCCAGACAAGAGAGCAAGCGAGCGTGCCAGATATGAGAGCAAGCGAGCGAGCCAGATATGAGAGCAAGCGAGCGAGCCAGAAATGAGAGCAAGCGAGCCAGCCAGAAATGAGAGCAAGCGAGCCAGCCAGATGTGAGAGCGAGCTAGCCAGATATGCGAGCGAGCCAGATAAGAGAGCGAGCCAGACAAGAGAGAAAGGGCGCGCGAGCCAGATATTCGAGCGAGCAAGCCAGATAAGAGAGCGAGCCAGACAAGAGAGCAAGCGATCGAGCCAGATATGAGAGCAAGCGAGCCAGCCAGATATGAGAGCGAGCGAGCCAGATAAGAAAGCGAGCAAGACAAGAGAGCAAGCGAGCGAGCCAGATATGAGAGCGAGCGAGCCAGATATGAGAGCAAGCGAGCCAGCCAGATGTGAGAGCGAGCGAGCCAGATATGAGAGCAAGCGAGCCAGCCAGACAAGAAAGCAAGCGAGCCAGATATGAGAGCAAGCGAGCAAGCCAGATATGAGAGCGAGCCAGATAAGAGAGCGAACCAGACAAGAGAGCAAGAGAGAAAGCCAGATATGAGAGCGAGCGAACCAGACATGAGAGCAAGCGAGCGAGCCAGATATGGGAGCGAGCGAGCCAGACATGAGAGCAAGCGAGCGAGCCAGATATGAGAGCGAGCGAGCCAGATAAGAGAGCAAGCCAGACAAGAGAGCAAGCGAGCGAGCCAGATATGCTAGCGAGCAAGCCAGATAAGAGAGCGAGTCAGACAAGAGAGCAAGCGAGCGAGCCAGATATGAGAGCAAGCGAGCCAGCCAGATATGAGAGCAAGCGAGCCAGATAAGAGAGCGAGCAAGACAAGAGAGCAAGCGAACTAGCCAGATATGAGAGCAAGCGAGCGAGCCAGATTTGAGAGCGAGCGAGCCAGATATGCGAGCGAGCCAGATAAGAGAGCGAGCCAGACAAGAGAGCAAGCGAGCCAGATATGAGAGCAAGAGAGCGAGCCGGATATGAGAGCAAGCGAGCAAGCCAGATATGAGAGCAAGCGAGCGAGCCAGATTTGAGAGCGAGCGAGCCAGATTTGAGAGCGAGCGAGCCAGATATGTGAGCGAGCCATAAAAGAGAGCGAGACAGACAAGAGAGCAAGCGATCGAGTCAGATATGAGAGCAAGCTAGCAAGCCAGATATGAGAGCGAGCCAGATAAGAGAGCGACCCAGACAAGAGAGCAAGCGAGCGAGCCAGATAGGAGAGCAAGCGAGTCAGCCAGATATGAGAGCGAGCGAGCCAGATAAGAGAGCGAGCAAGACAAGAGAGCAAGCGAGCGAGCCAGATATGAGAGCGAGAGAGCCAGATATGAGAGCAAGCGAGCCAGCCAGATGTGAGAGCGAGCGAGCCAGATATGCGAGCGAGCCAGACAAGAAAGCAAGCGAGCGAGCCAGATATGAGAGCAAGCGAGCAAGCCAGATATGAGAGCGAGCCAGATAAGAGAGCGAACCAGACAAGAGAGCAAGAGAGAAAGCCAGATATGAGAGCGAGCGAGCCAGACATGAGAGCAAGCGAGCGAGCCAGATATGAGAGCGAGCGAGCCAGACATGAGAGCAAGCGAGCGAGCCAGATATGAGAGCGAGCGAGCCAGATAAGAGAGCAAGCCAGACAAGAGAGCAAGCGAGCGAGCCAGATATGCTAGCGAGCAAGCCAGATAAGAGAGCGAGTCAGACAAGAGAGCAAGCGAGCGAGCCAGATATGAGAGCAAGCGAGCCAGCCAGATATGAGAGCGAGCGAGCCAGATAAGAGAGCGAGCAAGACAAGAGAGCAAGCGAACTAGCCAGATATGAGAGCAAGCGAGCGAGCCAGATTTGAGAGCGAGCGAGCCAGATATGCCAGCGAGCCAGATAAGAGAGCGAGCCAGACAAGAGAGCAAGCGAGCCAGATATGAGAGCAAGAGAGCGAGCCGGATATGAGAGCAAGCGAGCAAGCCAGATATGAGAGCAAGCGAGCGAGCCAGATTTGAGAGCGAGCGAGCCAGATTTGAGAGCGAGCGAGCCAGATATGTGAGCGAGCCATAAAAGAGAGCGAGACAGACAAGAGAGCAAGCGATCGAGTCAGATATGAGAGCAAGCTAGCAAGCCAGATATGAGAGCGAGCCAGATAAGAGAGCGACCCAGACAAGAGAGCAAGCGAGCGAGCCAGATAGGAGAGCAAGCGAGTCAGCCAGATATGAGAGCGAGCGAGCCAGATAAGAGAGCGAGCAAGACAAGAGAGCAAGCGAGCGAGCCAGATATGAGAGCGAGAGAGCCAGATATGAGAGCAAGCGAGCCAGCCAGATGTGAGAGCGAGCGAGCCAGATATGCGAGCGAGCCAGACAAGAAAGCAAGCGAGCGAGCCAGATATGAGAGCAAGCGAGCAAGCCAGATATGAGAGCGAGCCAGATAAGAGAGCGAACCAGACAAGAGAGCAAGAGAGAAAGCCAGATATGAGAGCGAGCGAGCCAGACATGAGAGCAAGCGAGCGAGCCAGATATGAGAGCGAGCGAGCCAGACATGAGAGCAAGCGAGCGAGCCAGATATGAGAGCGAGCGAGCCAGATAAGAGAGCAAGCCAGACAAGAGAGCAAGCGAGCGAGCCAGATATGCTAGCGAGCAAGCCAGATAAGAGAGCGAGTCAGACAAGAGAGCAAGCGAGCGAGCCAGATATGAGAGCAAGCGAGCCAGCCAGATATGAGAGCGAGCGAGCCAGATAAGAGAGCGAGCAAGACAAGAGAGCAAGCGAACTAGCCAGATATGAGAGCAAGCGAGCGAGCCAGATTTGAGAGCAAGCGAGCCAGATATGCCAGCGTGCCAGATAAGAGAGCGAGCCAGACAAGAGAGCAAGCGAGCGAGCCAGATATGAGAGCAAGAGAGCGAGCCGGATATGAGAGCAAGCGAGCAAGCCAGATATGAGAGCAAGCGAGCGAGCCAGATTTGAAAGCGAGCGAGCCAGATTTGAGAGCGAGCGAACCAGATATGTGAGCGAGCCATAAAAGAGAGCGAGACAGACAAGAGAGCAAGCGAGCGAGTCAGATATGAGAGCAAGCTAGCAAGCCAGATATGAGAGCGAGACAGATAAGAGAGCGACCCAGACAAGAGAGCAAGCGAGCGAGCCAGATATGAGAGCAAGCGAGCAAGCCAGATGTGAGAGAGAGCGAGGCAGATAAGAGAGCGAGCCAGACAATTAAGCAAGCGAGCGAGCCAGATATGAGAGCAAGCGAGCGATCCAGATATGAGAGCGAGCCAGACATGAGAGCGAGCGAGCCAGATATGAGAGCAAGCGAGCGAGCCAGATATGAGAGCAAGCAAGCCAGCCAGATGTGAGAGCGAGCGAGCAAGATATGCGAGCAAGCCAGATAAGAGAGCGAGCCAGACAAGAGAGCAAGCGAGCGAGCCAGATATGAGAGCAAGTGAGCAAGCCAGATGTGAGAGAGAGCGAGGCAGATAAGAGAGCGAGCCAGACAATTAAGCAAGCGAGCGAGCCAGATATGAGAGCAAGCGAGCGATAAAGATATGAGAGCGAGCCAGACATGACAATGAGCCAGATATGAGAGCAAGCGAGCGAGCCAGATATGAGAGCAAGCGAGCCAGCCAGATATGAGAGCGAGCGAGCCAGATAAGAGTGAGCAAGACAAGAGAGCAAGCGAGCTAGCCAGATATGAGAGCGAGCCAGACAAGAGAGCAAGCGAGCGAGCCAGATATGAGAGCAAGCGAGCGAGCCAGATATGAGAGCAAACGAGCGAACCAGAAATGAGAGCAAGCGAGCCAGCCAGAAATGAGAGCAAGTGAGCCAGCCAGATGTGAGAGCGAACGAGCCAGATATGCGAGCGAGCCAGATAAGAGAGCGAGCCAGACAAGAGAGCAAGTGAGCGAGCCAGATATGAGAGCAGGCGAGCGAGCCGGATATGAGAGCAAGCGAGCAAGCCAGATATGAGAGCAAGCGAGCGAGCCAAATTTGAGAGCGAGCGAGCCAGATTTGAGAGCGAGCAAGCCAGATATGTGAGCGAGCCATAAAAGAGAGCGATACAGACAAGAGAGCATGCGAGCGAGCCAGATATGAGAGCAAGCGAGCGAGCCAGATATGAGAGCAAGCAAGCCAGCCAGATGTGAGAGCGAGCGAGCCAGATATGCGAGCGAGCCAGATAAGAGAGCGAGCCAGACAAGAGAGCAAGCGAGCGAGCCAGATATGAGAGCAAGCGAGCAAGCCAGATATGAGAGCAAGCGAGCGATCCAGATATGAGAGCGAGCCAGACATGACAGTGAGCCAGATATGAGAGCAAGCGAGCGAGCCAGATATGAGAGCAAGCGAGCCAGCCAGATATGAGAGCGAGCCAGCCAGATAAGAGTGAGCAAGACAAGAGAGCAAGCGAGCTAGCCAGATATGAGAGCGAGCCAGACAAGAGAGTAAGCGAGCGAGCCAGATATGAGAGCAAGCGAGCGAGCCAGATATGAGAGCAAGCGAGCGAGCCAGAAATGAGAGCAAGCGAGCCAGCCAGAAATAAGAGCAAGTGAGCCAGCCAGATGTGAGAGCGAACGAGCCAGATATGCGAGCGAGCCAGATAAGTGAGCGAGCCAGACAAGAGAGCAAGTGAGCGAGCCAGATATGAGAGCAGGCGAGCGAGCCGGATATGAGAGCAAGCGAGCAAGCCAGATATGAGAGCAAGCGAGCGAGCCAGATTTGAGAGCGAGCGAGCCAGATTTGAGAGCGAGCAAGCCAGATATGTGAGCGAGCCATAAAAGAGAGCGATACAGACAAGAGAGCATGCGAGCGAGCCAGATATGAGAGCAAGCGAGCAAGCCAGATATGAGAGCAAGCAAGCCAGCCAGATGTGAGAGCGAGCAAGCCAGATATGCGAGCGAGCCAGATAAGAGAGCGAGCCAGACAAGAGAGCAAGCGAGCGAGCCAGATATGAGAGCAAGCGAGCAAGCCAGATATGAGAGCGAGCCAGACAAGAGAGCAGCGAGCAAGCCAGATATGAGAGCAAGCGAGCAAGCCAGATGTGAGAGAGAGCGAGGCAGATAAGAGAGCGAGCCAGACAATTAAGCAAGCGAGCGAGCCAGATATGAGAGCAAGCGAGCGATCCAGATATGAGAGCGAGCCAGACATGAGAACGAGCGAGCCAGATATGAGAGCAAGCGAGCGAGCCAGATATGAGAGCAAGCGAGCGAGCCAGATATGAGAGCAAGCGAGCGAACCAGAAATGAGAGCAAGCGAGCCAGCCAGAAATGAGAGCAAGTGAGCCAGCCAGATGTGAGAGCGAGAGATCCAGATATGCGAGCGAGCCAGATATGAGAGCGAGCCAGACAAGAGAGCAAGCGAGAAAGACAGATATGAGAGCAAGCGAGCCAGACATGAGAGCAAGCGAGCGAGCCAGATATGAGAGCGAGCGAGCCAGATAAGAGAGCAAGCCAGACAAGAGAGCAAGCGTGCGAGACAGATATGCTAGCGAGCAAGCCAGATAAGAGAGCGAGCCAGACAAGAGAGCAAGCGAGCGAGCCAGATATGAGAGTAAGCGAGCCAGCCAGATATGAGAGCGAGCGAGCCAGATAAGAGAGCGAGCAAGACAAGAGAGCAAGCGAACTAGCCAGATATGAGAGCAAGCGAGCGAGCCAGATTTGAGAGCGAGCGAGAAAGATATGCGAGCGAGCCAGATAAGAGAGCGAGCCAGACAAGAGAGCAAGCGAGCGAGCCAGATATGAGAGCAATCGAGCGAGCCGGATATGAGAGCAAGCGAGCAAGCCAGATATGAGAGCAAGCGAGCGAGCCAGATTTGAGAGCGAGCGAGCCAGATTTGAGAGCGAGCAAGCCAGATATGTGAGCGAGCCATAAAAGAGAGCGAGACAGACAAGAGAGAAAGCGAGCGAGCCAGATATGAGAGCAAGCGAGCGAGCCAGATATGAGAGCAAGCGAGCCAGCTCGATGTGAGAGCGAGCGAGCCAGATATGCGAGCGAGCCAGATAAGAGAGCGAGCCAGACAAGAGAGCAAGCGAGCGAGCCAGATATGAGAGCAAGCGAGCGAGCCAGATATGACAGCAAGCAAGCCAGCCAGATGTGAGAGCCAGCGAGCCAGATATGCGAGCGAGCCAAATAAGAGAGCGAGCCAGACAAGAGAGCAAGCGAGCGAGCCAGATATGAGAGCGAGCGAGCAAGCCAGATATGAGAGCGAGCCAGACAAGAGAGCAGCGAGCGAGCCAGATATGAGAGCAAGCGAGCAAGCCAGATGTGAGAGAGAGCGAGGCAGATAAGAGAGCGAGCCAGACAATTAAGCAAGCGAGCGAGCCAGATATGAGAGCGAGCCAGACATGAGAGCAAGCGAGCGAGCCAGATATGAGAGCAAGCGAGCGAGCCAGATATGAGAGCAAGCGAGCCAGCCAGATATGAGAGCGAGCGAGCCAGATAAGAGAGCGAGCAAGACAAGAGAGCAAGCGAGCTAGCCAGATATGAGAGCGAGCCAGACAAGAGAGCAAGCGAGCGTGCCAGATATGAGAGCAAGCGAGCGAGCCAGATATGAGAGCAAGCGAGTGAGCCAGAAATGAGAGCAAGCGAGCCAGCCAGAAATGAGAGCAAGCGAGCCAGCCAGATGTGAGAGCGAGCTAGCCAGATATGCGAGCGAGCCAGATAAGACAGCGAGCAAGACAAGAGAGCAAGCGAGAAAGACAGATATGAGAGCAAGCGAGCCAGACATGAGAGCAAGCGAGCAAGCCAGATATGAGAGCGAGCGAGCCAGATAAGAGAGCAAGCCAGACAAGAGAGCAGGCGCGCGAGCCAGATACTCTAGCGAGCAAGCCAGATAAGAGAGCGAGCCAGACAAGAGAGCAAGCGAGCGAGCCAGATAGGAGAGCAAGCGAGCCAGCCAGATATGAGAGCGAGCGAGCCAGATAAGAGAGCGAGCAAGACAAGAGAGCAAGCGAGCGAGCCAGATATGAGAGCGAGCGAGCCAGATATGAGAGCAAGCGAGCCAGCCAGATGTGAGAGCGAGCGAGCCAGATATGCGAGCGAGCCAGACAAGAAAGCAAGCGAGCAAGCCAGATATGAGAGCAAGCGAGCAAGCCAGAAATGAGAGCGAGCCAGATAAGAGAGCGAACCAGACAAGAGAGCAAGCGAGAAAGCCAGATATGAGAGCGAGCGAGCCAGACATGAGAGCAAGCGAGCGAGCCAGATATGAGAGCGAGCGAGCCAGACATGAGAGCAAGCGAGCGAGCCAGATATGAGAGCGAGCGGGCCAGATAAGAGAGGAAGCCAGACAAGAGAGCATGCGAGCGAGCCAGATATGCTAGCGAGCAAGCCAGATAAGAGAGCGAGCCAGACAAGAGAGCAAATGAGCGAGCCAGATATGAGAGCAAGCGAGCAAGCCAGATGTGAGAGCGAGCCAAATAAGAGAGCAAGTCAGACAAGAGAGCAAGCGAGCGAGCCAGATATGCTAGCGAGCAAGCCAGATAAAAGAGCGAGCCAGACAAGAGAGCAAGCGAGCGAGCCAGATATGAGAGCAAGCGAGCAAGCCAGATATGAGAGCGAACCAGATAAGAGAGCGAACCAGACAAGAGAGCAAGCGAGAAAGTCAGATATGAGAGCGAGCGAGCCAGACATGAGAGCAAGCGAGCGAGCCAGATATGAGAGCGAGCAAGCCAGATAAGAGAGGAAGCCAGACAAGAGAGCAAGCGAGCGAGCCAGATATGCTAGCGAGCAAGCCAGATAAGAGAGCGAGCCAGACAAGAGAGCAAGCGAGCGAGCCAGATATGAGAGCAAGCGAGCAAGCCAGATGTGAGAGCGAGACAGATAAGAGAGGAAGCCAGACAAGAGAGGAAGCGAGTGAGCCAGATATGCTAGCGAGCAAGCCAGATAAGAGAGCTAGCCAGACAAGAGAGCAAGCGAGCGAGCCAGATAAGAGAGCAAGCGAGCAAGCCAGATATGAGAGTTAGCCACATAAGAGAGCGAACCAGACAAGAGAGCAAGCGAGAAAGTCAGATATGAGAGCGAGCGAGCCAGATATGAGAGCAAGCGAGCGAGCCAGATATGAGAGCGAGCGAGCCAGATAAGAGAGCAAGCCAGACAAGAGAGCAAGCGAGCGAGCCAGATATGCTAGCGAGCAAGCCAGATAAGAGAGCGACCGAGCGAGCTAGATATGAGAGCAAGCGAGCGAGCCAGATGTGAGAGCGAGACAGATAAGAGAGCAGCAAGCGAGCCAGGCCAGATATGAGAGCAAGCGAGCAAGCCAGATGTGAGAGAGAGCGAGGCAGATAAGAGAGCGAGCCAGACAATTAAGCAAGCGAGCGAGCCAGATATGAGAGCAAGCGAGCGATCCAGATATGAGAGCGAGCCAGACATAAGAGCGAGCGAGGCAGATATGAGAGCAAGCGAGCGAGCCAGATATGAGAGCAAGCGAGCCAGCCAGATAAGAGAGCGAGCGAGCCAGATAAGAGTGAGCAAGACAAGAGAGCAAGCGAGCTAGCCAGATATGATAGCGAGCCAGACAAGAGAGCAAGCGAGCGAGCCAGATATGAGAGCAAGCGAGCGAGCCAGATATGAGAGCAAGCAAGCGAGCCAGAAATAAGAGCAAGCGAGCCAGCCAGAAATGAGAGCAAGTGAGCCAGCCAGATATGAGAGCGAGCGAGCCAGATAAGAGAGCGAGCCAGACAAGAGGGCAAGCGAGAAAGCCAGATATGAGAGCAAGCGAGCCAGACATGAGAGCAATCGAGCGAGCCAGATATGAGACCGAGCGAGCCAGATAAGAGAGCAAGCCAGACAAGAGAGCAAGCGTGCGAGCCAGATATGCTAGCGAGCAAGCCAGATAAGAGAGCGAGCCAGACAAGAGAGCAAGCGAGCGAGCCAGATATGAGAGTAAGTGAGCCAGCCAGATTTGAGAGCAAGCAAGCCAGATAAGAGAGCGAGCAAGACAAGAGAGCGAGCGAACTAGCCAGATATGAGAGCAAGCGAGCGAGCCAGATTTGAGAGCGAGCGAGAAAGATATGCGAGCGAGCCTGATAAGAGAGCGAGCCAGACAAGAGAGCAAGCGAGCGAGCCAGATATGAGAGCAAGCGAGCGAGCCGGATATGAGAGCAAGCGAGCAAGCCAGATATGAGAGCAAGCGAGCGAGCCAGATTTGAGAGCGAGCGAGCCAGATTTGAGAGCGAGCGAGCCAGATATGTGAGCGAGCCATAAAAGAGAGCGAGGCAGACAAGAGAGAAAGCGAGCGAGCCAGATATGAGAGCAAGCTAGCAAGCCAGATATGAGAGCGAGCCAGATAAGAGAGCGAGCCAGACAAGAGAGCAAGCGAGCGAGCCAGATATGAGAGCAAGCGAGCCAGCTCGATGTGAGAGCGAGCGAGCCAGATATGCGAGCGAGCCAGATAAGAGAGCGAGCCAGACAAGAGAGCAAGCGAGCAAACCAGATATGAGAGCAAGTGAGCGAGCCAGATATGAGAGCAAGCAAGCCAGCCAGATGTGAGAGCGAGCGAGCCAGATATGCGAGCGAGCCAAATAAGAGAGCGAGCCAGACAAGAGAGCAAGCGAGCGAGCCAGATATGCGAGCAAGCCAGATATGAGAGCGAGCCAGACAAGAGAGCAGCGAGCGAGCCAGATATGAGAGCAAGCGAGCAAGCCAGATGTGAGAGAGAGCGAGGCAGATAAGAGAGCGAGCCAGACAATTAAGCAAGCGAGCGAGCCAGATATGAGAGCAAGCGAGCGATCCAGATATGAGAGCGAGCCAGACATGAGAGCAAGCGAGCGAGCCAGATATGAGAGCAAGCGAGCGAGCCAGATATGAGAGCAAGCGAGCCAGCCAGATATGAGAGCGAGCGAGCCAGACAAGAGAGCGAGCAAGACAAGAGAGCAAGCGAGCTAGCCAGATATGAGAGCGAACCAGACAAGAGAGCAAGCGAGCGTGCCAAATATGAGAGCAAGCGAGCGAGCCAGATATGAGAGCAAGTGAGCGAGCCAGAAATGAGAGCAAGCGAGCCAGCCAGAAATGAGAGCAAGCGAGCCAGATAAGAGAGCGAGCAGGACAAGAGAGCAAGCGAGCGAGCCAGATATGAGAGCGAGCGAGCCAGCCAGATGTGAGAGCGAGCGAGCCAGATATGCGAGCGAGCCAGACAAGAAAGCAAGCGAGCGAGCCAGATATGAGAGCAAGCGAGCAAGCCAGATATGAGAGCGAGCCAGATAAGAGAGCGATCCAGACAAGAGAGCAAGCGAGAAAGCCAGATATGAGAGCGAGTGAGCCAGACATGAGAGCAAGCGAGCGAGCCAGATATGAGAGCGAGCTAGCCAGACATGAGAGCAAGCGAGCGAGCCAGATATGAGAGCGAGCGAGCCAGATAAGAGAGGAAGCCAGACAAGAGAGCATGCGAGCGAGCCAGATATGCTAGAGAGCAAGCCAGATAAGAGAGCGAGCCAGACAAGAGAGCAAGTGAGCGAGCCAGATATGAGAGCAAGCGAGCAAGCCAGATGTGAGAGCGAGACAAATAAGAGAGCAAGTCAGACAAGAGAGCAAGCGAGCGAGCCAGATATGCTAGCGAGCAAGCCAGATAAGAGAGCGAGCCAGACAAGAGAGCAAGCGAGCGAGCCAGATATGAGAGCAAGCGAGCAAGCCAGATATGAGAGCAAACCAGATAAGAGAGCGAACCAGACAAGAGAGCAAGCGAGAAAGTCAGATATGAGAGCGAGCGAGCCAGACATGAGAGCAAGCGAGCGAGCCAGATATGAGAGCGAGCAAGCCAGATAAGAGAGGAAGCCAGACAAGAGAGCAAGCGAGCGAGCCAGATATGCTAGCGAGCAAGCCAGATAAGAGAGCGAGCCAGACAAGAGAGCAAGCGAGCGAGCCAGATATGAGAGCAAGCGAGCAAGCCAGATGTGAGAGCGAGACAGATAAGAGAGCAAGCCAGACAAGAGAGGAAGCGAGCGAGCCAGATATGCTAGTGAGCAAGCCAGATAAGAGAGCTAGCCAGACAAGAGAGCAAGTGAGCGAGCCAGATATGAGAGCAAGCGAGCAAGCCAGATATGAGAGTTAGCCACATAAGAGAGCGAACCAGACAAGAGAGCAAGCGAGAAAGTCAGATATGAGAGCGAGCGAGCCAGACATGAGAGCAAGCGAGCGAGCCAGATATGAGAGCGAGCGAGCGAGCCAGATATGAAAGCGAGCGAGCCAGATAAGAGAGCAAGCCAGACAAGAGAGCAAGCGAGCGAGCCAGATATGCTAGCGAGCAAGCCAGATAAGAGAGCGAGCGAGCGAGCTAGATATGAGAGCAAGCGAGCGAGCCAGATGTGAGAGCGAGACGGATAAGAGAGCAGCAAGCGAGCCAGGCCAGATATGAGAGCAAGCGAGCAAGCCAGATGTGAGAGAGTGCGAGGCAGATAAGAGAGCGAGCCAGACAATTAAGCAAGCGAGCGAGCCAGATATGAGAGCAAGCGAGCGATCCAGATATGAGAGCGAGCCAGACAAAAGAGCGAGCGAGGCAGATATGAGAGCAAGCGAGCGAGCCAGATATGAGAGCAAGCGAGCCAGCCAGATAAGAGAGCGAGCGAGCCAGATAAGAGTGAGCAAGACAAGAGAGCAAGCGAGCTAGCCAGATATGATAGCGAGCCAGACAAGAGAGCAAGCGAGCGAGCCAGATATGAGAGCAAGCGAGCGAGCCAGATATGAGAGCGAGCGAGCCAGACATGAGAGCAAGCGAGCGAGCCAGAAATGAGAGCGAGCGAGCCAGATAAGAGAGGAAGCCAGACAAGAGAGCATGCGAGCGAGCCAGATATGCTAGAGAGCAAGCCAGATAAGAGAGCGAGCCAGACAAGAGAGCAAGTGAGCGAGCCAGATATGAGAGCAAGCGAGCAAGCCAGATGTGAGAGCGAGACAAATAAGAGAGCAAGTCAGACAAGAGAGCAAGCGAGCGAGCCAGATATGCTAGCGAGCAAGCCAGATAAGAGAGCGAGCCAGACAAGAGAGCAAGCGAGCGAGCCAGATATGAGAGCAAGCAAGCAAGCCAGATATGAGAGCAAACCAGATAAGAGAGCGAACCAGACAAGAGAGCAAGCGAGAAAGTCAGATATGAGAGCGAGCGAGCCAGACATGAGAGCAAGCGAGCGAGCCAGATATGAGAGCGAGCAAGCCAGATAAGAGAGGAAACCAGACAAGAGAGCAAGCGAGCGAGCCAGATATGCTAGCGAGCAAGCCAGATAAGAGAGCGAGCCAGACAAGAGAGCAAGCGAGCGAGCCAGATATGAGAGCAAGCGAGCAAGCCAGATGTGAGAGCGAGACAGATAAGAGAGCAAGCCAGACAAGAGAGGAAGCGAGCGAGCCAGATATGCTAGTGAGCAAGCCAGATAAGAGAGCTAGCCAGACAAGAGAGCAAGCGAGCCAGATATGAGAGCAAGCGAGCAAGCCAGATATGAGAGTTAGCCACATAAGAGAGCGAACCAGACAAGAGAGCAAGCGAGAAAGTCAGATATGAGAGCGAGCGAGCCAGACATGAGAGCAAGCGAGCGAGCCAGATATGAGAGCGAGCGAGCCAGATAAGTGAGCAAGCCAGACAAGAGAGCAAGCGCGCAAGCCAGATACTCTAGCGAGCAAGCCAGATAGGAGAGCGAGCCAGACAAGAGAGCAAGCGAGCGAGCCAGATAGGAGAGCAAGCGAGCCAGCCAGATAAGAGAGCGAGCAAGACAAGAGAGCAAGCGAGCGAGCCAGATATGAGAGCGAGCGAGCCAGCCAGATGTGAGAGCGAGCGAGCCAGATATGCGAGCGAGCCAGACAAGAAAGCAAGCGAGCGAGCCAGATATGAGAGCAAGTGAGCAAGCCAGATATGAGAGCGAGCCAGACAAGAGAGCAAACCAGACAAGAGAGCAAGCGAGAAAGCCAGATATGAGAGCGAGCGAGCCAGACATGAGAGCAAGCGAGCGAGCCAGATATGAGAGCGAGCGAGCCAGACATGAGAGCAAGCGAGCGAGCCAGATATGAGAGCGAGCGAGCCAGACATGAGAGCAAGCGAGCGAGCCAGATATGAGAGCGAGCGAGCCAGATAAGAGAGGAAGCCAGACAAGTGAGCATGCGAGCGAGCCAGATATGCTAGAGAGCAAGCCAGATAAGAGAGCGAGCCAGACAAGAGAGCAAGTGAGCGAGCCAGATATGAGAGCAAGCGAGCAAGCCAGATGTGAGAGCGAGACAAATAAGAGAGCAAGTCAGACAAGAGAGCAAGCGAGCGAGCCAGATATGCTAGCGAGCAAGCCAGATAAGAGAGCGAGCCAGACAAGAGAGCAAGCGAGCGAGCCAGATATGAGAGCAAGCGAGCAAGCCAGATATGAGAGCAAACCAGATAAGAGAGCGAACCAGACAAGAGAGCAAGCGAGAAAGTCAGATATGAGAGCGAGCGAGCCAGACATGAGAGCAAGCGAGCGAGCCAGATATGAGAGCGAGCAAGCCAGATAAGAGAGGAAGCCAGACAAGAGAGCAAGCGAGCGAGCCAGATATGCTAGCGAGCAAGCCAGATAAGAGAGCGAGCCAGACAAGAGAGCAAGCGAGCGAGCCAGATATGAGAGCAAGCGAGCAAGCCAGATGTGAGAGCGAGACAGATAAGAGAGCAAGCCAGACAAGAGAGGAAGCGAGCGAGCCAGATATGCTAGTGAGCAAGCCAGATAAGAGAGCTAGCCAGACAAGAGAGCAAGCGAGCGAGCCAGATATGAGAGCAAGCGAGCAAGCCAAATATGAGAGTTAGCCACATAAGAGAGCGAACCAGACAAGAGAGCAAGCGAGAAAGTCAGATATGAGAGCGAGCGAGCCAGACATGAGAGCAAGCGAGCGAGCCAGATATGAGAGCGAGCGAGCGAGCCAGATATGAGAGCGAGCGAGCCAGATAAGAGAGCAAGCCAGACAAGAGAGCAAGCGAGCGAGCCAGATATGCTAGCGAGCAAGCCAGATAAGAGAGCGAGCGAGCGAGCTAGATATGAGAGCAAGCGAGCGAGCCAGATGTGAGAGCGAGACAGATAAGAGAGCAGCAAGCGAGCCAGGCCAGATATGAGAGCAAGCGAGCAAGCCAGATGTGAGAGAGTGCGAGGCAGATAAGAGAGCGAGCCAGACAATTAAGCAAGCGAGCGAGCCAGATATGAGAGCAAGCGAGCGATCCAGATATGAGAGCGAGCCAGACATAAGAGCGAGCGAGGCAGATATGAGAGCAAGCGAGCGAGCCAGATATGAGAGCAAGCGAGCCAGCCAGATAAGAGAGCGAGCGAGCCAGATAAGAGTGAGCAAGACAAGAGAGCAAGCGAGCTAGCCAGATATGATAGCGAGCCAGACAAGAGAGAAAGCGAGCGAGCCAGATATGAGAGCAAGCGAGCGAGCCAGATATGAGAGCGAGCGAGCCAGACATGAGAGCAAGCGAGCGAGCCAGATATGAGAGCGAGCGAGCCAGATAAGAGAGGAAGCCAGACAAGAGAGCATGCGAGCGAGCCAGATATGCTAGAGAGCAAGCCAGATAAGAGAGCGAGCCAGACAAGAGAGCAAGTGAGCGAGCCAGATATGAGAGCAAGCGAGCAAGCCAGATGTGAGAGCGAGACAAATAAGAGAGCAAGTCAGACAAGAGAGCAAGCGAGCGAGCCAGATATGCTAGCGAGCAAGCCAGATAAGAGAGCGAGCCAGACAAGAGAGCAAGCGAGCGAGCCAGATATGAGAGCAAGCGAGCAAGCCAGATATGAGAGCAAACCAGATAAGAGAGCGAACCAGACAAGAGAGCAAGCGAGAAAGTCAGATATGAGAGCGAGCCAGACATGAGAGCAAGCGAGCGAGCCAGATATGAGAGCGAGCAAGCCAGATAAGAGAGGAAGCCAGACAAGAGAGCAAGCGAGCGAGCCAGATATGCTAGCGAGCAAGCCAGATAAGAGAGCGAGCCAGACAAGAGAGCAAGCGAGCGAGCCAGATATGAGAGCAAGCGAGCAAGCCAGATGTGAGAGCGAGACAGATAAGAGAGCAAGCCAGACAAGAGAGGAAGCGAGCGAGCCAGATATGCTAGTGAGCAAGCCAGATAAGAGAGCTAGCCAGACAAGAGAGCAAGCGAGCCAGATATGAGAGCAAGCGAGCAAGCCAGATATGAGAGTTAGCCACATAAGAGAGCGAACCAGACAAGAGAGCAAGCGAGAAAGTCAGATATGAGAGCGAGCGAGCCAGACATGAGAGCAAGCGAGCGAGCCAGATATGAGAGCGAGCGAGCCAGATAAGTGAGCAAGACAGACAAGAGAGCAAGCGCGCGAGCCAGATACTCTAGTGAGCAAGCCAGATAGGAGAGCGAGCCAGACAAGAGAGCAAGCGAGCGAGCCAGATAGGAGAGCAAGCGAGCCAGCCAGATAAGAGAGCGAGCAAGACAAGAGAGCAAGCGAGCGAGCCAGATATGAGAGCGAGCGAGCCAGCCAGATGTGAGAGCGAGCGAGCCAGATATGCGAGCGAGCCAGACAAGAAAGCAAGCGAGCGAGCCAGATATGAGAGCAAGCGAGCAAGCCAGATATGAGAGCGAGCCAGACAAGAGAGCGAACCAGACAAGAGAGCAAGCGAGAAAGCCAGATATGAGAGCGAGCGAGCCAGACATGAGAGCAAGCGAGCGAGCCAGATATGAGAGCGAGCGAGCCAGACATGAGAGCAAGCGAGCGAGCCAGATATGAGAGCGAGCGAGCCAGACATGAGAGCAAGCGAGCAAGCCAGATATGAGAGCGAGCGAGCCAGATAAGAGAGGAAGCCAGACAAGTGAGCATGCGAGCGAGCCAGATATGCTAGAGAGCAAGCCAGATAAGAGAGCGAGCCAGACAAGAGAGCAAGTGAGCGAGCCAGATATGAGAGCAAGCGAGCAAGCCAGATGTGAGAGCGAGACAAATAAGAGAGCAAGTCAGACAAGAGAGCAAGCGAGCGAGCCAGATATGCTAGCGAGCAAGCCAGATAAGAGAGCGAGCCAGACAAGAGAGCAAGCGAGCGAGCCAGATATGAGAGCAAGCGAGCAAGCCAGATATGAGAGCAAACCAGATAAGAGAGCGAACCAGACAAGAGAGCAAGCGAGAAAGTCAGATATGAGAGCGAGCGAGCCAGACATGAGAGCAAGCGAGCGAGCCAGATATGAGAGCGAGCAAGCCAGATAAGAGAGGAAGCCAGACAAGAGAGCAAGCGAGCGAGCCAGATATGCTAGCGAGCAAGCCAGATAAGAGAGCGAGCCAGACAAGAGAGCAAGCGAGCGAGCCAGATATGAGAGCAAGCGAGCAAGCCAGATGTGAGAGCGAGACAGATAAGAGAGCAAGCCAGACAAGAGAGGAAGCGAGCGAGCCAGATATGCTAGTGAGCAAGCCAGATAAGAGAGCTAGCCAGACAAGAGAGCAAGCGAGCGAGCCAGATATGAGAGCAAGCGAGCAAGCCAGATATGAGAGTTAGCCACATAAGAGAGCGAACCAGACAAGAGAGCAAGCGAGAAAGTCAGATATGAGAGCGAGCGAGCCAGACATGAGAGCAAGCGAGCGAGCCAGATATGAGAGCGAGCGAGCGAGCCAGATATGAAAGCGAGCGAGCCAGATAAGAGAGCAAGCCAGACAAGAGAGCAAGCGAGCGAGCCAGATATGCTAGCGAGCAAGCCAGATAAGAGAGCGAGCGAGCGAGCTAGATATGAGAGCAAGCGAGCGAGCCAGATGTGAGAGCGAGACGGATAAGAGAGCAGCAAGCGAGCCAGGCCAGATATGAGAGCAAGCGAGCAAGCCAGATGTGAGAGAGTGCGAGGCAGATAAGAGAGCGAGCCAGACAATTAAGCAAGCGAGCGAGCCAGATATGAGAGCAAGCGAGCGATCCAGATATGAGAGCGAGCCAGACAAAAGAGCGAGCGAGGCAGATATGAGAGCAAGCGAGCGAGCCAGATATGAGAGCAAGCGAGCCAGCCAGATAAGAGAGCGAGCGAGCCAGATAAGAGTGAGCAAGACAAGAGAGCAAGCGAGCTAGCCAGATATGATAGCGAGCCAGACAAGAGAGCAAGCGAGCGAGCCAGATATGAGAGCAAGCGAGCGAGCCAGATATGAGAGCGAGCGAGCCAGACATGAGAGCAAGCGAGCGAGCCAGAAATGAGAGCGAGCGAGCCAGATAAGAGAGGAAGCCAGACAAGAGAGCATGCGAGCGAGCCAGATATGCTAGAGAGCAAGCCAGATAAGAGAGCGAGCCAGACAAGAGAGCAAGTGAGCGAGCCAGATATGAGAGCAAGCGAGCAAGCCAGATGTGAGAGCGAGACAAATAAGAGAGCAAGTCAGACAAGAGAGCAAGCGAGCGAGCCAGATATGCTAGCGAGCAAGCCAGATAAGAGAGCGAGCCAGACAAGAGAGCAAGCGAGCGAGCCAGATATGAGAGCAAGCAAGCAAGCCAGATATGAGAGCAAACCAGATAAGAGAGCGAACCAGACAAGAGAGCAAGCGAGAAAGTCAGATATGAGAGCGAGCGAGCCAGACATGAGAGCAAGCGAGCGAGCCAGATATGAGAGCGAGCAAGCCAGATAAGAGAGGAAACCAGACAAGAGAGCAAGCGAGCGAGCCAGATATGCTAGCGAGCAAGCCAGATAAGAGAGCGAGCCAGACAAGAGAGCAAGCGAGCGAGCCAGATATGAGAGCAAGCGAGCAAGCCAGATGTGAGAGCGAGACAGATAAGAGAGCAAGCCAGACAAGAGAGGAAGCGAGCGAGCCAGATATGCTAGTGAGCAAGCCAGATAAGAGAGCTAGCCAGACAAGAGAGCAAGCGAGCCAGATATGAGAGCAAGCGAGCAAGCCAGATATGAGAGTTAGCCACATAAGAGAGCGAACCAGACAAGAGAGCAAGCGAGAAAGTCAGATATGAGAGCGAGCGAGCCAGACATGAGAGCAAGCGAGCGAGCCAGATATGAGAGCGAGCGAGCCAGATAAGTGAGCAAGCCAGACAAGAGAGCAAGCGCGCAAGCCAGATACTCTAGCGAGCAAGCCAGATAGGAGAGCGAGCCAGACAAGAGAGCAAGCGAGCGAGCCAGATAGGAGAGCAAGCGAGCCAGCCAGATAAGAGAGCGAGCAAGACAAGAGAGCAAGCGAGCGAGCCAGATATGAGAGCGAGCGAGCCAGCCAGATGTGAGAGCGAGCGAGCCAGATATGCGAGCGAGCCAGACAAGAAAGCAAGCGAGCGAGCCAGATATGAGAGCAAGTGAGCAAGCCAGATATGAGAGCGAGCCAGACAAGAGAGCAAACCAGACAAGAGAGCAAGCGAGAAAGCCAGATATGAGAGCGAGCGAGCCAGACATGAGAGCAAGCGAGCGAGCCAGATATGAGAGCGAGCGAGCCAGACATGAGAGCAAGCGAGCGAGCCAGATATGAGAGCGAGCGAGCCAGACATGAGAGCAAGCGAGCGAGCCAGATATGAGAGCGAGCGAGCCAGATAAGAGAGGAAGCCAGACAAGTGAGCATGCGAGCGAGCCAGATATGCTAGAGAGCAAGCCAGATAAGAGAGCGAGCCAGACAAGAGAGCAAGTGAGCGAGCCAGATATGAGAGCAAGCGAGCAAGCCAGATGTGAGAGCGAGACAAATAAGAGAGCAAGTCAGACAAGAGAGCAAGCGAGCGAGCCAGATATGCTAGCGAGCAAGCCAGATAAAAGAGCGAGCCAGACAAGAGAGCAAGCGAGCGAGCCAGATATGAGAGCAAGCGAGCAAGCCAGATATGAGAGCAAACCAGATAAGAGAGCGAACCAGACAAGAGAGCAAGCGAGAAAGTCAGATATGAGAGCGAGCGAGCCAGACATGAGAGCAAGCGAGCGAGCCAGATATGAGAGCGAGCAAGCCAGATAAGAGAGGAAGCCAGACAAGAGAGCAAGCGAGCGAGCCAGATATGCTAGCGAGCAAGCCAGATAAGAGAGCGAGCCAGACAAGAGAGCAAGCGAGCGAGCCAGATATGAGAGCAAGCGAGCAAGCCAGATGTGAGAGCGAGACAGATAAGAGAGCAAGCCAGACAAGAGAGGAAGCGAGCGAGCCAGATATGCTAGTGAGCAAGCCAGATAAGAGAGCTAGCCAGACAAGAGAGCAAGCGAGCGAGCCAGATATGAGAGCAAGCGAGCAAGCCAAATATGAGAGTTAGCCACATAAGAGAGCGAACCAGACAAGAGAGCAAGCGAGAAAGTCAGATATGAGAGCGAGCGAGCCAGACATGAGAGCAAGCGAGCGAGCCAGATATGAGAGCGAGCGAGCCAGATAAGAGAGCAAGCCAGACAAGAGAGCAAGCGAGCGAGCCAGATATGCTAGCGAGCAAGCCAGATAAGAGAGCGAGCGAGCGAGCTAGATATGAGAGCAAGCGAGCGAGCCAGATGTGAGAGCGAGACAGATAAGAGAGCAGCAAGCGAGCCAGGCCAGATATGAGAGCAAGCGAGCAAGCCAGATGTGAGAGAGTGCGAGGCAGATAAGAGAGCGAGCCAGACAATTAAGCAAGCGAGCGAGCCAGATATGAGAGCAAGCGAGCGATCCAGATATGAGAGCGAGCCAGACATAAGAGCGAGCGAGGCAGATATGAGAGCAAGCGAGCGAGCCAGATATGAGAGCAAGCGAGCCAGCCAGATAAGAGAGCGAGCGAGCCAGATAAGAGTGAGCAAGACAAGAGAGCAAGCGAGCTAGCCAGATATGATAGCGAGCCAGACAAGAGAGAAAGCGAGCGAGCCAGATATGAGAGCAAGCGAGCGAGCCAGATATGAGAGCGAGCGAGCCAGACATGAGAGCAAGCGAGCGAGCCAGATATGAGAGCGAGCGAGCCAGATAAGAGAGGAAGCCAGACAAGAGAGCATGCGAGCGAGCCAGATATGCTAGAGAGCAAGCCAGATAAGAGAGCGAGCCAGACAAGAGAGCAAGTGAGCGAGCCAGATATGAGAGCAAGCGAGCAAGCCAGATGTGAGAGCGAGACAAATAAGAGAGCAAGTCAGACAAGAGAGCAAGCGAGCGAGCCAGATATGCTAGCGAGCAAGCCAGATAAGAGAGCGAGCCAGACAAGAGAGCAAGCGAGCGAGCCAGATATGAGAGCAAGCGAGCAAGCCAGATATGAGAGCAAACCAGATAAGAGAGCGAACCAGACAAGAGAGCAAGCGAGAAAGTCAGATATGAGAGCGAGCCAGACATGAGAGCAAGCGAGCGAGCCAGATATGAGAGCGAGCAAGCCAGATAAGAGAGGAAGCCAGACAAGAGAGCAAGCGAGCGAGCCAGATATGCTAGCGAGCAAGCCAGATAAGAGAGCGAGCCAGACAAGAGAGCAAGCGAGCGAGCCAGATATGAGAGCAAGCGAGCAAGCCAGATGTGAGAGCGAGACAGATAAGAGAGCAAGCCAGACAAGAGAGGAAGCGAGCGAGCCAGATATGCTAGTGAGCAAGCCAGATAAGAGAGCTAGCCAGACAAGAGAGCAAGCGAGCCAGATATGAGAGCAAGCGAGCAAGCCAGATATGAGAGTTAGCCACATAAGAGAGCGAACCAGACAAGAGAGCAAGCGAGAAAGTCAGATATGAGAGCGAGCGAGCCAGACATGAGAGCAAGCGAGCGAGCCAGATATGAGAGCGAGCGAGCCAGATAAGTGAGCAAGACAGACAAGAGAGCAAGCGCGCGAGCCAGATACTCTAGCGAGCAAGCCAGATAGGAGAGCGAGCCAGACAAGAGAGCAAGCGAGCGAGCCAGATAGGAGAGCAAGCGAGCCAGCCAGATAAGAGAGCGAGCAAGACAAGAGAGCAAGCGAGCGAGCCAGATATGAGAGCGAGCGAGCCAGCCAGATGTGAGAGCGAGCGAGCCAGATATGCGAGCGAGCCAGACAAGAAAGCAAGCGAGCGAGCCAGATATGAGAGCAAGCGAGCAAGCCAGATATGAGAGCGAGCCAGACAAGAGAGCGAACCAGACAAGAGAGCAAGCGAGAAAGCCAGATATGAGAGCGAGCGAGCCAGACATGAGAGCAAGCGAGCGAGCCAGATATGAGAGCGAGCGAGCCAGACATGAGAGCAAGCGAGCGAGCCAGATATGAGAGCGAGCGAGCCAGACATGAGAGCAAGCGAGCAAGCCAGATATGAGAGCGAGCGAGCCAGATAAGAGAGGAAGCCAGACAAGTGAGCATGCGAGCGAGCCAGATATGCTAGAGAGCAAGCCAGATAAGAGAGCGAGCCAGACATGAGAGCAAGTGAGCGATCCAGATATGAGAGCAAGCGAGCAAGCCAGATGTGAGAGCGAGACAAATAAGAGAGCAAGTCAGACAAGAGAGCAAGCGAGCGAGCCAGATATGCTAGCGAGCAAGCCAGATAAGAGAGCGAGCCAGACAAGAGAGCAAGCGAGCGAGCCAGATATGAGAGCAAGCGAGCAAGCCAGATATGAGAGCAAACCAGATAAGAGAGCGAACCAGACAAGAGAGCAAGCGAGAAAGTCAGATATGAGAGCGAGCGAGCCAGACATGAGAGCAAGCGAGCGAGCCAGATATGAGAGCGAGCAAGCCAGATAAGAGAGGAATCCAGACAAGAGAGCAAGCGAGCGAGCCAGATATGCTAGCGAGCAAGCCAGATAAGAGAGCGAGCCAGACAAGAGAGCAAGCGAGCGAGCCAGATATGAGAGCAAGCGAGCAAGCCAGATGTGAGAGCGAGACAGATAAGAGAGCAAGCCAGACAAGAGAGGAAGCGAGCGAGCCAGATATGCTAGTGAGCAAGCCAGATAAGAGAGCTAGCCAGACAAGAGAGCAAGCGAGCGAGCCAGATATGAGAGCAAGCGAGCAAGCCAGATATGAGAGTTAGCCACATAAGAGAGCGAACCAGACAAGAGAGCAAGCAAGAAAGTCAGATATGAGAGCGAGCGAGCCAGACATGAGAGCAAGCGAGCGAGCCAGATATGAGAGCGAGCGAGCGAGCCAGATATGAGAGCGAGCGAGCCAGATAAGAGAGCAAGCCAGACAAGAGAGCAAGCGAGCGAGCCAGATATGCTAGCGAGCAAGCCAGATAAGAGAGCGAGCGAGCGAGCTAGATATGAGAGCAAGCGAGCAAGCCAGATGTGAGAGAGTGCGAGGCAGATAAGAGAGCGAGCCAGACAATTAAGCAAGCGAGCGAGCCAGATATGAGAGCAAGCGAGCGATCCAGATATGAGAGCGAGCCAGACATAAGAGCGAGCGAGGCAGATATGAAAGCAAGCGAGCGAGCCAGATATGAGAGCAAGCGAGCCAGCCAGATAAGAGAGCGAGCGAGCCAGATAAGAGTGAGCAAGACAAGAGAGCAAGCGAGCTAGCCAGATATGATAGCGAGCCAGACAAGAGAGCAAGCGAGCGAGCCAGATATGAGAGCAAGCGAGCGAGCCAGATATGAGAGCAAGCGAGCGAGCCAGAAATGAGAGCAAGCGAGCCAGCCAGAAATGAGAGCAAGTGAGCCAGCCAGATGTGAGAGCGAGCGAGCCAGATATGCGAGCGAGCCAGATAAGAGAGCGAGCCAGACAAGAGGGCAAGCGAGAAAGCCAGATATGAGAGCAAGCGAGCCAGACATGAGAGCAAGCGAGCGAGCCAGATATGAGACCGAGCGAGCCAGATAAGAGAGCAAGCCAGACAAGAGAGCAAGCGTGCGAGCCAGATATGCTAGCGAGCAAGCCAGATAAGAGAGCGAGCCAGACAAGAGAGCAAGCGAGCGAGCCAGATATGAGAGCAAGCAAGCCAGATAAGAGAGCGAGCAAGACAAGAGAGCGAGCGAACTAGCCAGATATGAGAGCAAGCGAGCGAGCCAGATTTGAGAGCGAGCGAGAAAGATATGCGAGCGAGCCAGATAAGAGAGCGAGCCAGACAAGAGAGCAAGCGAGCGAGCCAGATATGAGAGCAAGCGAGCGAGCCGGATATGAGAGCAAGCGAGCAAGCCAGATATGAGAGCAATCGAGCGAGCCAGATTTGAGAGCGAGCGAGCCAGATTTGAGAGCGAACGAGCCAGATATGTGAGCGAGCCATAAAAGAGAGCGAGGCAGACAAGAGAGAAAGCGAGCGAGCCAGATATGAGAGCAAGCGAGCCAGCCAGATATGAGAGCGAGCGAGCCAGATAAGAGAGCGAGCAAGACAAGAGAGCAAGCGAGCGAGCCAGATATGAGAGCGAGCGAGCCAGATATGAGAGCAAGCGAGCCAGCCAGATGTGAGAGCGAGCGAGCCAGATATGCGAGCGAGCCAGACAAGAAAGCAAGCGAGCGAGCCAGATATGAGAGCAAGCGAGCAAGCCAGATATGAGAGCGAGCCAGATAAGAGAGCGAACCAGACAAGAGAGCAAGCGAGAAAGCCAGATATGAGAGCGAGTGAGCCAGACATGAGAGCAAGCGAGCGAGCCAGATATGAGAGCGAGCGAGCCAGACATGAGAGCAAGCGAGCGAGCCAGATATGAGAGCGAGCGAGCCAGATAAGAGAGGAAGCCAGACAAGAGAGCATGCGAGCGAGCCAGATATGCTAGAAAGCAAGCCAGATAAGAGAGCGAGCCAGACAAGAGAGCAAGTGAGCGAGCCAGATATGAGAGCAAGCGAGCAAGCCAGATGTGAGAGCGAGACAAATAAGAGAGCAAGTCAGACAAGAGAGCAAGCGAGCGAGCCAGATATGCTAGCGAGCAAGCCAGATAAGAGAGCGAGCCAGACAAGAGAGCAAGCGAGCGAGCCAGATATGAGAGCAAGCGAGCAAGCCAGATATGAGAGCGAACCAGATAAGAGAGCGAACCAGACAAGAGAGCAAGCGAGAAAGTCAGATATGAGAGCGAGCGAGCCAGACATGAGAGCAAGCGAGCGAGCCAGATATGAGAGCGAGCAAGCCAGATAAGAGAGGAAGCCAGACAAGAGAGCAAGCGAGCGAGTCAGATATGCTAGCGAGCAAGCCGGATAAGAGAGCGAGCCAGACAAGAGAGCAAGCGAGCAAGCCAGATATGAGAGCAAGCGAGCAAGCCAGATGTGAGAGCGAGACAGATAAGAGAGCAAGCCAGACAAGAGAGGAAGCGAGCGAGCCAGATATGCTAGTGAGCAAGCCAGATAAGAGAGCTAGCCAGACAAGAGAGCAAGCGAGCGAGCCAGATATGAGAGCAAGCGAGCAAGCCAGATATGAGAGTTAGCCACATAAGAGAGCGAACCAGACAAGAGAGCAAGCGAGAAAGTCAGATATGAGAGCGAGCGAGCCAGACATGAGAGCAAGCGAGCGAGCCAGATACGAGAGCGAGCGAGCGAGCCAGATATGAGAGCGAGCGAGCCAGATAAGAGAGCAAGCCAGACAAGAGAGCAAGCGAGCGAGCCAGATATGCTAGCGAGCAAGCCAGATAAGAGAGCGAGCGAGCGAGCTAGATATGAGAGCAAGCGAGCGAGCCAGATGTGAGAGCGAGACAGATAAGAGAGCAGCAAGCGAGCCAGGCCAGATATGAGAGCAAGCGAGCAAGCCAGATGTGAGAGAGTGCGAGGCAGATAAGAGAGCGAGCCAGACAAGAGAGGAAGCGAGCGAGCCAGATATGCTAGTGAGCAAGCCAGATAAGAGAGCGAGCCAGACAAGAGAGCAAGCGAGCGAGCCAGATATGAGAGCAAGCGAGCAAGCCAGATATGAGAGTTAGCCACATAAGAGAGCGAACCAGACAAGAGAGCAAGCGAGAAAGTCAGATATGAGAGCGAGCGAGCCAGACATGAGAGCAAGTGAGCGAGCCAGATATGAGAGCGAGCAAGCGAGCCAGATATGAGAGCGAGCGAGCCAGATAAGAGAGCAAGCCAGACAAGAGAGCAAGCGAGCGAGCCAGATATGCTAGCGAGCAAGCCAGATAAGAGAGCGAGCGAGCGAGCTAGATATGAGAGCAAGCGAGCGAGCCAGATGTGAGAGCGAGACAGATAAGAGAGCAGCAAGCGAGCCAGGCCAGATATGAGAGCAAGCGAGCAAGCCAGATGTGAGAGAGTGCGAGGCAGATAAGAGAGCGAGCCAGACAATTAAGCAAGCGAGCGAGCCAGATATGAGAGCAAGTGAGCGATCCAGATATGAGAGCGAGCCAGACATAAGAGCGAGCGAGGCAGATATGAGAGCAAGCGAGCGAGCAAGATATGAGAGCAAGCGAGCCAGCCAGATAAGAGAGCGAGCGAGCCAGATAAGAGTGAGCAAGACAAGAGAGCAAGCGAGCTAGCCAGATATGATAGCGAGCCAGACAAGAGAGCAAGCGAGCGAGCCAGATATGAGAGCAAGCGAGCGAGCCAGATATGAGAGCAAGCGAGCGAGCCAGAAATGAGAGCAAGCGAGCCAGCCAGAAATGAGAGCAAGTGAGCCAGCCAGATGTGAGAGCGAGCGAGCCAGATATGCGAGCGAGCCAGATAAGAGAGCGAGCCAGACAAGAGGGCAAGCGAGAAAGCCAGATATGAGAGCAAGCGAGCCAGACATGAGAGCAAGCGAGCGAGCCAGATATGAGACCGAGCGAGCCAGATAAGAGAGCAAGCCAGACAAGAGAGCAAGCGTGCGAGCCAGATATGCTAGCGAGCAAGCCAGATAAGAGAGCGAGCCAGACAAGAGAGCAAGCGAGCGAGCCAGATATGAGAGCAAGCAAGCCAGATAAGAGAGCGAGCAAGACAAGAGAGCGAGCGAACTAGCCAGATATGAGAGCAAGCGAGCGAGCCAGATTTGAGAGCGAGCGAGAAAGATATGCGAGCGAGCCAGATAAGAGAGCGAGCCAGACAAGAGAGCAAGCGAGCGAGCCAGATATGAGAGCAAGCGAGCGAGCCGGATATGAGAGCAAGCGAGCAAGCCAGATATGAGAGCAATCGAGCGAGCCAGATTTGAGAGCGAGCGAGCCAGATTTGAGAGCGAGCGAGCCAGATATGTGAGCGAGCCATAAAAGAGAGCGAGGCAGACAAGAGAGAAAGCGAGCGAGCCGGATATGAGAGCAAGCTAGCAAGCCAGATATGAGAGCGAGCCAGATAAGAGAGCGAGCCAGACAAGAGAGCAAGCGAGCGAGCCAGATATGAGAGCAAGTGAGCGAGCCAGATATGAGAGCAAGCAAGCCAGCCAGATGTGAGAGCGAGCGAGCCAGATATGCGAGCGAGCCAAATAAGAGAGCGAGCCAGACAAGAGAGCAAGCGAGCGAGCCAGATATGCGAGCAAGCCAGATATGAGAGCGAGCCAGACAAGAGAGCAGCGAGCGAGCCAGATATGAGAGCAAGCGAGCAAGCCAGATGTGAGAGAGAGCGAGGCAGATAAGAGAGCGAGCCAGACAATTAAGCATGCGAGCGAGCCAGATATGAGAGCAAGCGAGCGATCCAGATATGAGAGCGAGCCAGACATGAGAGCAAGCGAGCGAGCCAGATATGAGAGCAAGCGAGCGAGCCAGATATGAGAGCAAGCGAGCCAGCCAGATATGAGAGCGAGCGAGCCAGACAAGAGAGCGAGCAAGACAAGAGAGCAAGAGAGCTAGCCAGATATGAGAGCAATCGAGCGAGCCAGATTTGAGAGCAAGCGAGTAAGCCAGATATGAGAGCATGCGAGCAAGCCAGATATGAGAGCGAGCCAGACAAGAGAGCAAGCGAGCGTGCCAGATATGAGAGCAAGCGAGCGAGCCAGATATGAGAGCAAGCGAGCGAGCCAGAAATGAGAGCAAGCGAGCCAGCCAGAAATGAGAGCAAGCGAGCCAGCCAGATGTGAGAGCGAGCTAGCCAGATATGCGAGCGAGCCAGATAAGAGAGCGAGCCAGACAAGAGAGCAAGCGAGAAAGACAGATATGAGAGCAAGCGAGCCAGACATGAGAGCAAGCGAGCGAGCCAGATATGAGAGCGAGCGAGCCAGATAAGAGAGCAAGCCAGACAAGAGAGCAAGCGCGCGAGCCAGATATTCTAGCGAGCAAGCCAGATAAGAGAGCGAGCCAGACAAGAGAGCAAGCGATCGAGCCAGATATGAGAGCAAGCGAGCCAGCCAGATATGAGAGCGAGCGAGCCAGATAAGAAAGCGAGCAAGACAAGAGAGCGAGCGAGCGAGCCAGATATGAGAGCGAGCGAGCCAGATATGAGAGCAAGCGAGCCAGCCAGATGTGAGAGCGAGCGAGCCAGATATGCGAGCGAGCCAGACAAGAAAGCAAACGAGCGAGCCAGATATGAGAGCGAGCCAGATAAGAGAGCGAACCAGACAAGAGAGCAAGAGAGAAAGCCAGATATGAGAGCGAGCGAGCCAGACATGAGAGCAAGCGAGCGAGCCAGATATGAGAGCGAGCGAGCCAGACATGAGAGCAAGCGAGCGAGCCAGATATGAGAGCGAGCAAGCCAGATAAGAGAGCGAGCCAGACAAGAGAGCAAGCGATCGAGCCAGATATGAGAGCAAGCGAGCCAGCCAGATATGAGAGCGAGCGAGCCAGATAAGAAAGCGAGCAAGACAAGAGAGCAAGCGAGCGAGCCAGATATGAGAGCGAGCGAGCCAGATATGAGAGCAAGCGAGCCAGCCAGATGTGAGAGCGAGCGAGCCAGATATGCGAGCGAGCCAGACAAGAAAGCAAGCGAGCGAGCCAGATATGAGAGCAAGCGAGCAAGCCAGATATGAGAGCGAGCCAGATAAGAGAGCGAACCAGACAAGAGAGCAAGAGAGAAAGCCAGATATGAGAGCGAGCGAGCCAGACATGAGAGCAAGCGAGCGAGCCAGATATGAGAGCGAGCGAGCCAGATAAGAGAGCAAGCCAGACAAGAGAGCAAGCGAGCGAGCCAGATATGCTAGCGAGCAAGCCAGATAAGAGAGCGAGTCAGACAAGAGAGCAAGCGAGCGAGCCAGATATGAGAGCAAGCGAGCCAGCCAGATATGAGAGCAAGCGAGCCAGATAAGAGAGCGAGCAAGACAAGAGAGCAAGCGAACTAGCCAGATATGAGAGCAAGCGAGCGAGCCAGATCTGAGAGCAAGCGAGCCAGATATGCGAGCGAGCCAGATAAGAGAGCGAGCCAGACAAGAGAGCAAGCGAGCGAGCCAGATATGAGAGCAAGAGAGCGAGCCGGATATGAGAGCAAGCGAGCAAGCCAGATATGAGAGCAAGCGAGCGAGCCAGATTTGAGAGCGAGCGAGCCAGATTTGAGAGCGAGCGAGCCAGATATGTGAGCGAGCCATAAAAGAGAGCGAGACAGACAAGAGAGCAAGCGAGCGAGTCAGATATGAGAGCAAGCTAGCAAGCCAGATATGAGAGCGAGCCAGATAAGAGAGCGACCCAGACAAGAGAGCAAGCGAGCGAGCCAGATATGAGAGCAAGCGAGCAAGCCAGATGTGAGAGAGAGCGAGGCAGATAAGAGAGCGAGCCAGACAATTAAGCAAGCGAGTGAGCCAGATATGAGAGCAAGCGAGCGATCCAGATATGAGAGCGAGCCAGACATGAGAGCGAGCGAGCCAGATATGAGAGCAAGCGAGCGAGCCAGATATGAGAGCAAGCAAGCCAGCCAGATGTGAGAGCGAGCGAGCCAGATATGCGAGCAAGCCAGATAAGAGAGCGAGCCAGACAAGAGAGCAAGCGAGCGAGCCAGATATGAGAGCAAGTGAGCAAGCCAGATGTGAGAGAGAGCGAGGCAGATAAGAGAGCGAGCCAGACAATTAAGCAAGCGAGCGAGCCAAATATGAGAGCAAGCGAGCAATCCAGATATGAGAGCGAGCCAGACATGAGAGCGAGCGAGCCAGATATGAGAGCAAGCGAGCGAGCCAGATATGAGAGCAAGCGAGCCAGCCAGATATGAGAGCGAGCGAGCCAGATAAGAGTGAGCAAGACAAGAGAGCAAGCGAGCTAGCCAGATAAGAGAGCGAGCCAGACATGAGAGCAAGCGAGCGAGCCAGATATGAGAGCAAGCGAGCGAGCCAGATATGAGAGCACGCGAGCGAACCAGAAATGAGAGCAAGCGAGCCAGCCAGAAATGAGAGCAAGTGAGCCAGCCAGATGTGAGAGCGAACGAGCCAGATATGCGAGCGAGCCAGATAAGAGAGCGAGCCAGACAAGAGAGCAAGTGAGCGAGCCAGATATGAGAGCAAGCGAGCAAGCCAGATATGAGAGCGAGCGAGCCAGATTTGAGAGCGAGCGAGCCAGATTTGAGAGCGAGCAAGCCAGATATGTGAGCGAGCCATAAAAGAGAGCGAGACAGACAAGAGAGCAAGCGAGCGAGCCAGATATGAGAGCAAGCGAGCGAGCCAGATATGAGAGCAAGCAAGCCAGCCAGATATGAGAGCGAGCGAGCCAGATATGCGAGCGAGCCAGATAAGAGAGCGAGCCAGACAAGAGAGCAAGCGAGCGAGCCAGATATGAGAGCAAGCGAGCAAGCCAGATATGAGAGCGTGCCAGACAAGAGAGCAGCGAGCAAGCCAGATATGAGAGCAAGCGAGCAAGCCAGATGTGAGAGAGAGCGAGGCAGATAAGAGAGCAAGCCAGACAATTAAGCAAGCGAGCGAGCCAGATATGAGAGCAAGCGAGCGATCCAGATATGAGAGCGAGCCAGACATGAGAGCGAGCGAGCCAGATATGAGAGCAAGCGAGCGAGCCAGATATGAGAGCAAGCGAGCGAACCAGAAATGAGAGCAAGCGAGCCAGCCAGAAATGAGAGCAAGTGAGCCAGCCAGATGTGAGAGCGAGAGATCCAGATATGCGAGCGAGCCAGATAAGAGAGCGAGCCAGACAAGAGAGCAAGCGAGAAAGCCAGATATGAGAGCAAGCGAGCCAGACATGAGAGCAAGCGAGCGAGCCAGATATGAGACCGAGCGAGCCAGATAAGAGAGCAAGCCAGACAAGAGAGCAAGCGTGCGAGCCAGATATGCTAGCGAGCAAGCCAGATAAGAGAGCGAGCCAGACAAGAGAGCAAGCGAGCGAGCCAGATATGAGAGTAAGCGAGCCAGCCAGATATGAGAGCGAGCGAGCCAGATAAGAGAGCGAGCAAAACAAGAGAGCAAGCGAACTAGCCAGATATGAGAGCAAGCGAGCGAGCCAGATTTGAGAGCGAGCGAGAAAGATATGCGAGCGAGCCAGATAAGAGAGCGAGCCAGACAAGAGAGCAAGCGAGCGAGCCAGATATGAGAGCAATCGAGCGAGCCGGATATGAGAGCAAGCGAGCAAGCCAGATATGAGAGCAAGCGAGCGAGCCAGATTTGAGAGCGAGCGAGCCAGATTTGAGAGCGAGCAAGCCAGATATGTGAGCGAGCCATAAAAGTGAGCGAGACAGACAAGAGAGAAAGCGAGCGAGCCAGATATGAGAGCAAGCGAGCGAGCCAGATATGAGAGCAAGCGAGCCAGCTCGATGTGAGAGCGAGCGAGCCAGATATGCGAGCGAGCCAGATAAGAGAGCGAGCCAGACAAGAGAGCAAGCGAGCGAGCCAGATATGAGAGCGAGCCAGACAAGAGAGCAAGCGAGCGTGCCAGATATGAGAGCGAGCCAGACAAGAGAGTAAGCGAGCGTGCCAGATATGAGAGCAAGTGAGCCAGCCAGATATGAGAGCGAGCGAGCCAAATAAGAGAGCGAGCAAGACAAGAGAGCAAGCGAGCTAGCCAGATATGAGAGCGAGCCAGACAAGAGAGCAAGCGAGCGTGCCAGATATGAGAGCAAGCGAGCGAGCCAGATATGAGAGCAAGCGGGCGAGCCAGAAATGAGAGCAAGCGAGCCAGCCAGAAATGAGAGCAAGCGAGCCAGCCAGATGTGAGAGCGAGCTAGCCAGATATGCGAGCGAGCCAGATAAGACAGCGAGCCAGACAAGAGAGCAAGCGAGAAATACAGATATGAGAGCAAGCGAGCCAGACATGAGAGCAAGCGAGCGAGCCAGATATGAGAGCGAGCGAGCCAGATAAGAGAGCAAGCCAGACAAGAGAGCAAGCGTGCGAGCCAGATATTCTAGCGAGCAAGCCAGATAAGAGAGCGAGCCAGACAAGAGAGCAAGCGAGCGAGCCAGATATGAGAGCAAGCGAGCCAGCCAGATATGAGAGCGAGCGAGCCAGATAAGAGAGCGAGCCAGACAAGAGAGCAAGCGAGCGAGCCAGATATGAGAGCAATCGAGCGAGCCGGATATGAGAGCAAGCGAGCAAGCCAGATATGAGAGCAAGCGAGCGAGCCAGATTTGAGAGCGAGCGAGCCAGATTTGAGAGCGAGCAAGCCAGATATGTGAGCGAGCCATAAAAGTGAGCGAGACAGACAAGAGAGAAAGCGAGCGAGCCAGATATGAGAGCAAGCGAGCGAGCCAGATATGAGAGCAAGCGAGCCAGCTCGATGTGAGAGCGAGCGAGCCAGATATGCGAGCGAGCCAGATAAGAGAGCGAGCCAGACAAGAGAGCAAGCGAGCGAGCCAGATATGAGAGCAAGCGAGCTTGCCAGATATGACAGCAAGCAAGCCAGCCAGATGTGAGAGCGAGCGAGCCAGATATGCGAGCGAGCCAGATAAGAGAGGGAGCCAGACAAGAGAGCAAGCGAGCGAGCCAGATATGAGAGCAAGCGAGCAAGCCAGATGTGAGAGCGAGACAGATAAGAGAGCGAGCAAGACAAGAGAGCAAGCAAACTAGCCAGATATGAGAGCAAGCGAGCGAGCCAGATTTGAGAGCGAGCGAGAAAGATATGCGAGCGAGCCAGATAAGAGAGTGAGCCAGACAAGAGAGCAAGCGAGCGAGCCAGATATGAGAGCAAGCGAGCGAGCCGGATATGAGAGCGAGCGAGCCAGATAAGAGAGCGAGCAAGACAAGAGAGCAAGCGAGCTAGCCAGATATGAGAGCGAGCCAGACAAGAGAGCAAGCGAGCGTGCCAGATATGAGAGCAAGCGAGCGAGCCAGAAATGAGAGCAAGCGAGCCAGCCAGAAATGAGAGCAAGCGAGCCAGCCAGATGTGAGAGCGAGCTAGCCAGATATGCGAGCGAGCCAGATAAGAGAGCAAGCCAGACAAGAGAGCAAGCCAGACAAGAGAGCAAGCGTGCGAGCCAGATATTCTAGCGAGCAAGCCAGATAAGAGAGCGAGCCAGACAAGAGAGCAAGCGAGCGAGCCAGATATGAGAGCAAGCAAGCCAGCCAGATATGAGAGCGAGCGAGTCAGATAAGAGAGAGAGCAAGACAAGAGAGCAAGCGAGCTAGCCAGATATGAGAGCAAGCGAGCGAGCCAGATTTGAGAGCAAGCGAGCGAGCCAGATATGAGAGCAAGCGAGCAAGCCAGATATGAGAGCGAGCGAGCCAGATATGCGAGTGAGCCAGATAAGAGAGCGAGCCAGACAAGAGAGCAAGTGAGCGAGCCAGATATGAGAGCAAGCGAGCAAGCCAGATATGAGAGCGAGCCAGATAAGAGAGCAAACCAGACAAGAGAGCAAGCGAGAAAGCCAGATATTAGAGCGAGCGAGCCAGACATGAGAGCAATCGAGCGAGCCAGATATGAGAGCGAGCGAGCCAGACATGAGATCAAGCGAGCGAGCCAGATATGAGAGCAAGCGAGCCAGATAAGAGAGCAAGCCAAACAAGAGAGCAAGCGAGCGAGCCAGATATGCTAGCGAGCAAGCCAGATAAGAGAGCGAGCCAGACAAGAGAGCAAGCGTGCGAGCCAGATATGAGAGCAAGCGAGCAAGCCAGATGTGAGAGCGAGACAGATAAGAGAGCGAGCAAGACAAGAGAGCAAGCGAACTAGCCAGATATGAGAGCAAGCGAGCGAGCCAGATTTGAGAGCGAGCGAGAAAGATATGCGAGCGAGCCAGATAAGAGAGCGAGCCAGACAAGAGAGCAAGCGAGCGAGCCAGATATGAGAGCAAGCGAGCGAGCCAGATATGAGAGCAAGCGAGCCAGCCAGATATGAGAGCGAGCAAGCCAGATAAGAGTGAGCAAGACAAGAGAGCAAGCGAGCTAGCCAGATATGAGAGCGAGCCAGATAAGAGAGCGAACCAGACAAGAGAGCAAGCAAGAAAGTCAGATATGAGAGCGAGCGAGCCAAACATGAGAGCAAGCGAGCGAGCCAGATATGAGAGCAAGCGAGCAAGCCAGATATGCGAGTGAGCCAGATAAGAGAGCGAGCCAGACAAGAGAGCAAGTGAGCGAGCCAGATATGAGAGCGAGCGAGCCAGATAAGAGAGCAAGCCAGACAAGAGAGCAAGCGAGCGAGCCAGATATGAGAGCAAGCGAGCAAGCCAGATATGAGAGCAAGGGAGCCAGCCTGATATGAGAGCGAGCGAGCCAGATAAGACAGCGAGCAAGACAAGAGAGCAAGCGAACTAGCCAGATATGAGAGCGAGCGAGCCAGACATGAGAGCAATCGAGCGAGCCAGATATGAGAGCGAGCGAGCCAGACATGAGATCAAGCGAGCGAGCCAGATATGAGAGCAAGCGAGCCAGATAAGAGAGCAAGCCAAACAAGAGAGCAAGCGAGCGAGCCAGATATGCTAGCGAGCAAGCCAGATAAGAGAGCGAGCCAGACAAGAGAGCAAGCGAGCGAGCCAGATATGAGAGCAAGCGAGCAAGCCAGATGTGAGAGCGAGACAGATAAGAGAGCGAGCAAGACAAGAGAGCAAGCAAACTAGCCAGATATGAGAGCAAGCGAGCGAGCCAGATTTGAGAGCGAGCGAGAAAGATATGCGAGCGAGCCAGATAAGAGAGTGAGCCAGACAAGAGAGCAAGCGAGCGAGCCAGATATGAGAGCAAGCGAGCGAGCCGGATATGAGAGCAAGCGAGCAAGCCAGATATGAGAGCAAGCGAGCGAGCCAGATTTGAGAGCGAGCGAGCCAGATTTGAGAGCGAGCGAGTGAGCCAGATATGTGAGCGAGCCATAAAAGAGAGCGAGACAGACAAGAGAGAAAGCGAGAGAGCCAGATATGAGAGCAAGCTAGCAAGCCAGATATGAGAACGAGCCAGATAAGAGAGCGAGCCACACAAGAGAGCAAGCGAGCGAGCCAGATATGAGAGCAAGCAAGCCAGCCAGATGTGAGAGCGAGCGAGCCAGATATGCGAGCGAGCCAGATAAGAGAGCGAGCCAGACAAGAGAGCAAGCGAGCGAGCCAAATATGAGAGCAAGCGAGCAAGCCAGATATGAGAGCGAGCCAGACAAGAGAGCAGCGAGCGAGCCAGATATGAGAGCAAGCGAGCAAGCCAGATGTGAGAGAGAGCGAGGCAGATAAGAGAGCGAGCCAGACAATTAAGCAAGCGAGCGAGCCAGATATGAGAGCAAGCGAGCGATCCAGATATGAGAGCGAGCCAGACATGAGAGCGAGCGAGCCAGATATGAGAGCAAGTGAGCGAGCCAGATATGAGAGCAAGCGAGCCAGCCAGATATGAGAGCGAGCGAGCCAGATAAGAGAGCGAGCCAAATAAGAGAGCAAGCGAGCGAGCCAGATATGAGAGCAAGCGAGCAAGCCAGATATGAGAGCGAGCGAGCCAGACATGAGAGCAAGCGAGCGAGCCAGATATGAGAGTGAGCCAGATAAGAGAGCGAACCAGACAAAAGAGCAAGCAAGAAAGCCAGATATGAGAGCGAGCGAGACAGACATGAGAGCAAGTGAGCGAGCCAGATATGAGAGCGAGCGAGCCAGATAAGAGAGCAAGCCAGACAAGAGAGCAAGCGAGCGAGCCAGAAATGCTAGCGAGCAAGCCAGATAAGAGAGCGAGCCAGACAGGAGAGCAAGCGAGCGAGCCAGATACAGAGCAAGCGAGCGAGCCTGATGTGAGAGCGAGACAGATAAGAGAGCAAGCCAGACAAGAGAGCAAGCGAGCGAGCCAGATATGCTAGCGAGCAAGCCAGATAAGAGAGCCAGCCAGACAAGAGAGCAAGCGAGTGAGCCAGATATGAGAGCAAGCGAGCAAGCCAGATGTGAGAGAGAGCGAGGCAGATAAGAGAGCGAGCCAGACAATTAAGCAAGCGAGCGAGCCAGATATGAGAGCAAGCGAGCAATCCAGATATGAGAGCGAGCCAGACATGAGAGCGAGCGAGCCAGATATGAGAGCAAGCGAGCCAGCCAGATATGAGAGCGAGCGAGCCAGATAAGAGAGCGAGCAAGACAAGAGAGCAAGCGAGCTAGCCAGATATGAGAGCGAGCCAGACAAGAGAGCAAGTAAGCGAGCCAGATATGAGAGCAAGCGAGCCAGCCAGATATGAGAGCGAGCGAGCCAGATAAGAGAGCGAGCAAGACAAGAGAGCAAGCGAGCGAGCCAGATATGAGAGCAAGAGAGCCAGCCAGATATGAGAGCGAGCAAGCCAGATAAGAGAGCGAGCCAGACAAGAGAGCAAGCGAGCGAGCCAGATATGAGAGCAAGCGAGCAAGCCAGATGTGAGAGAGAGCGAGGCAGATAAGAGAGCGAGCCAGACAATTAAGCAAGCGAGCGAGCCAGATATGAGAGCAAGCGAGCAATCCAGATATGAGAGCGAGCTAGACATGAGAGCGAGCGAGCCAGATATGAGAGCAAGCGAGCGAGCCAGATATGAGAGCAAGCGAGCCAGCCAGATATGAGAGCAAGCAAGCCAGATAAGAGAGCGAGCAAGACAAGAGAGCAAGCGAGCTAGCCAGATATGCGAGCGAGCCAGATAAGAGAGCGAGCCAGACAAGAGAGCAAGCGAGAAAGCCAGATATGAGAGCGAGCGAGCCAGACATGAGAGCAAGCAAGCGAGCCAGATATGAGAGCGAGCGAGCCAGATAAGAGAGCAAGCCAGACAAGAGAGCAAGCGTGCGAGCCAGATATTCTAGCGAGCAAGCCAGATAAGAGAGCGAGCCAGACAAGAGAGCAAGCAAGCGAGCCAGATATGCGAGCGAGCCAGACAAGAGAGCAAGCGAGAGAGCCAGATATGAGAGCAAGCGAGCCAGCCAGATATGAGAGCGAGCGAGCCAGATAAGAGAGCGAGCAAGACAAGAGAGCAAGCGAGCGAGACAGATATGCGAGCGAGCCAGACAAGAGAGCAAGCGAGAGAGCCAGATATGAGAGCAAGCGAGCGAGCCAGATATGAGAGCAAGCGAGCGAGCCAGAAATGAGAGCAAGTGAGCCAGCCAGATATGAGAGCTAGCCAGATAAGAGAGCGAGCCAGACAAGAGAGCAAGCGAGCGAGCCAGATATGAGGGCAAGCGAGCGAGCCATATATTAGAGCAAGCAAGCCAGCCAGATGTGAGAGCGAGCGAGCCAGATATGCGAGCGAGCCAGACAGGAGAGCAAGCGAGCGAGCCAGATATGAGAGCAAGCGAGCAAGCCAGATATGAGAGTGAGCCAGATAATAGAGCGAACCAGACAAGAGAGCAAGCGAGAAAGCCAGATATGAGAGTGAGCGAGCCAGACATGAGAGCAAGCGAGCGAGCCACATAAGAGAGCGAGCAAGCCAGATAAGAGAGCGAGCCAGACAAGAGAGCAAGCGAGCGAGCCAGATATGAGAGCAAGCGAGCGAGCCAGATGTGAGAGCGAGACAGATAAGAGAGCAAGTCAGACAAGAGAGCAAGCGAGCGAGCCAGATATGATAGCGAGCAAGCCAGATAAGGGAGCGAGCCAGACAAGAGAGCAAGCGAGCGAGCCAGATATGAGAGCAAGCGAGCCAGATTTGAGAGCGAGCGAGTCAGATATGCGAGGGAGCCAGATAAGAGAGCGAACCAGACAAGAGAGCAAGCGAGCGAGCCAGATATGAGAGCAAGCGAGCAAGCCAGATGTGAGAGAGAGCGAGGCAGATAAGAGAGCGAGCCAGACAATTAAGCAAGCGAGCGAGCCAGATATGAGAGCAAGCGAGCGATCCAGATATGAGAGCGAGCCAGACTTGAGAGCGAGCGAGCCAGATATGAGAGCAAGCGAGCGAGCCAGATATGAGAGCAAGCAAGCCAGCCAGATGTGAGAGCGAGCGAGCCAGATATGCGAGCAAGCCAGATAAGAGAGCGAGCCAGACAAGAGAGCAAGCGAGCGAGCCAGATATGAGAGCAAGCGAGCAAGCCAGATGTGAGAGAGAGCGAGGCAGATAAGAGAGCGAGCCAGACAATTAAGCAAACGAGCGAGCCAGATATGAGAGCAAGCGAGCGATCCAGATATGAGAGCGAGCCAGAAATGAGAGCGAGCGAGCCAGATATGAGAGCAAGAGAGTGTGCCAGATATGAGAGCAAGCGAGCCAGCCAGATATAAGAGCGAGCGAGCCAGATAAGAGAGCGAGCCAGACAAGAGAGCAAGCGAGCGAGCCAGATATGCGAGCGAGCCAGACAAGAGAGCAAGCGAGAGAGCCAGATATGAGAGCAAGCGAGCGAGCCAGATATGAGAGCTAGCGAGCGAGCCAGAAATGAGTGCAAGTGAGCCAGCCAGATATGAGAGCTAGCCAGATAAGAGAGCGAGCCAGACAAGAGAGCAAGCGAGCGAGCCAGATATGAGAGCAAGCGAGCCAGCTAGATGTGAGAGCGAGCGAGCCAGATATGCGAGCGAGCCAGATAAGAGAGCGAACTAGATGTGAGAGCGAGCGAGCCAGATATAAGAGCAAGCGAGCGAGCCAGATATTAGAGCAAGCAAGCCAGCCAGATGTGAGAGCGAGCGAGCAAGATATGCGAGCGAGCCAGACAAGAGAGCAAGCCAGCGAGCCAGAAATGAGAGCAAGCGAGCAAGCCAGATATGAGAGCAAGCCAGATAAGAGAGCGAACCAGACAAGAGAGCAAGCGAGAAAGCCAGATATGAGAGTGAGCGAGCCAGACATGAGAGCAAGCGAGCGAGCCAGATAAGAGAGTCAGCGAGCCAGATAAGAGAGCAAGCCAGACAAGAGAGCAAGCGAGCGAGCCAGATATGAGAGCAAGCGAGCAAGCCAGATGTGAGAGCGAGACAGAAAAGAGAGCAAGTCAGACAAGAGAGCAAGCGAGCGAGCCAGATATGCTAGCGAGCAAGCCAGATAAGAGAGCGAGCCAGACAAGAGAGCAAGCGAGCGAGCCAGATATGAGAGCAAGCGAGCAATCCAGATATGAGAGCGAGCCAGATAAGAGAGCGAACCAGACAAGAGACCAAGCGAGAAAGTCAGATATGAGAGCGAGCGAGCCAGACATGAGAGCAAGCGAGCGAGCAAGATATGAGAGCGAGCGAGCCAGATAAGAGAGCAAGCCAGACAAGAGAGCAAGTGAGCGAGCTAGGTATGCTAGCGAGCAAGCCAGATAAGAGAGCGAGCCTGACAAGAGAGCAAGCGAGCGAGCCAGATGTGCGAGCAAGCCAGATGTGAGAGTGAGACAGATAAGAGAGCAAGCCAGACAAGAGAGCAAGCGAGCGAGCCAGATATGCTAGCGAGCAAGCCAGACAAGAGAGCAAGTGAGCGAGCCAGATATGAGAGCAAGCGAGCGAGCCGGATATGAGAGCAAGCGAGCAAGCCAGATATGAGAGCAAGCGAGCCAGATTTGAGAGCGAGCGAGCCAGATATGTGAGCGAGTCATAAAAGAGAGCGAGACAGACAAGAGAGAAAGCGAGCGAGCCAGATATGAGAGCAAGCTAGCAAGCCAGATATGAGAGCGAGCCAGATAAGAGAGCGAGCCAGACAAGAGAGCAAGCGAGCGAGCCAGATAATAGAGCGAGCAAGCGAGCCAGCTCGATGTGATAGCGAGCGAGCCAGATATGCGAGCGAGCCAGATAAGAGAGCGAGCCAGACAAGAGAGCAAGCGAGCGAGCCAGATATGAGAGAGAGCGAGGCAGATAAGAGAGCGAGACAGACAATTAAGCAAGCGAGCAAGCCAGATATGAGAGCAAGCGAGAGATCCAGATATGAGAGCGAGCCAGACATGAGAGCGAGCGAGCCAGATTTGAGAGCAAGCGAGCGAGCCAGATATGAGAGCAAGCGAGCAAGCCAGATATGAGAGCGAGACAGATAAGAGAGCGAACCAGACAAGAGAGCGAGCGAGCCAGATATGAGAGCGAGCGAGCCAGATATGAGAGCAAGTGAGCCAGCCAGATGTGAGAGCGAGCGAGCCAGATATGCGAGTGAGCCAGATAAGAGAGCGAGCCAGACAAGAGAGCAAGCGAGCGAGCCAGATATGAGAGAGAGCGAGGCAGATAAGAGAGCGAGACAGACAATTAAGCAAGCGAGCAAGCCAGATATGAGAGCAAGCGAGAGATCCAGATATGAGAGCGAGCCAGACATGAGAGCGAGCGAGCCAGATTTGAGAGCAAGCGAGCGAGCCAGATATGAGAGCAAGCGAGCAAGCCAGATATGAGAGCGAGACAGATAAGAGAGCGAACCAGACAAGAGAGCGAGCGAGCCAGATATGAGAGCGAGCGAGCCAGATATGAGAGCAAGTGAGCCAGCCAGATGTGAGAGCGAGCGAGCCAGATATGCGAGTGAGCCAGATAAGAGAGCGAGCCAGACAAGAGAGCAAGCGAGCGAGCCAGATATGAGAGCAAGTGAGCAAGCCAGATATGAGAGCGAGCCAGATAAGAAAGCAAACCAGACAAGAGAGCAAGTGAGAAAGCCAGATATGAGAGCGAGCGAGTCAGACATGAGAGCAATCGAGCGAGCCAGATATGAGAGCAAGCGAGCCAGATATGCGAGCGAGCCAGATAAGAGAGCGAGCCAGACAAGAGAGCAAGCGAGTGAGCCAGATATGAGAGCAAGCGAGCAAGCCAGATATGAGAGTGAGCCAGATAAGAGAGCGAACCAGACAAGAGAGCAAGCGGGAAAGCCAGAAATGAGAGCGAGCGAGCCAGACATGAGAGCAAGTGAGCGAGCCAGATATGAGAGCGAGCGAGCCAGATAAGAGAGCAAGCCAGACAAGAGAGCAAGCGAGCGAGCCAGATATAGAGCAAGCGAGCGAGCCAGATGTGAGAGCGAGACAGATAAGAGAGAAAGCCAGACAAGAGAGCAAGCGAGCGAGCCAGATATGCTAGCGAGCAAGCCAGATAAGAGAGCGAGCCAGACAAAAGAGCAAGTGAGCGAGCCAGATATGAGAGCAAGCGACCGAGCCAGATATGACAGGGAGCAAGCAAGATTTGCGAGCGAGCCAGATAAGAGAGTGAGCCAGACAAGAGAGCAGCGAGCGAGCCAGATATAAGAGCAAGCGAGCAAGCCAGATGTGAGAGAAAGTGAGGCAGATAAGAGAGCGAGACAGACAACTAAGCAAGCGAGCGAGCCAGATATGAGAGCAAGCGAGCGATCCAGATATGAGAGCAAGCTAGACATGAGAGCGAGCGAGCCAAATATGAGAGCAAGCAAGCGAGCCAGATATGAGAGCAAGCGAGCCAGCCAGATATGAGAGCGAGCAAGCCAGATAAGAGAGCGAGCAAGACAAGAGAGCAAGCGAGCTAGCCAGATATGAGAGCAATCGAGCGAGCCAGATTTGAGAGCAAGCGAGTAAGCCAGATATGGGAGCAAGCGAGCAAGCCAGATATGAAAGCGAGACAGATAAGAGAGCGAACCAGACAAGAGAGCAAGCGAGCGAGCCAGATATGAGAGCGAGCGAGCCAGATATGAGAGCAAGCGAGCCAGCCAGATGTGAGAGCGAGAGATTCAGATATGCGAGCGAGCCAGATAAGAGAGCGAGCCAAATAATAGAGCAAGCGAGCGAGCCAGATATGAGAGCAAGCGAGCAAGCCAGATATGAGAGCGAGCGAGCCAGACATGAGAGCAAGCGAGCGAGCCAGATATGAGAGTGAGCCAGATAAGAGAGCGAACCAGACAAAAGAGCAAGCAAGAAAGCCAGATATGAGAGCGAGCGAGACAGACATGAGAGCAAGTGAGCGAGCCAGATATGAAAGCGAGCGAGCCAGATAAGAGAGCAAGCCAGACAAGAGAGCAAGCGAGCGAGCCAGAAATGCTAGCGAGCAAGCCAGATAAGAGAGCGAGCCAGACAGGAGAGCAAGCGAGCGAGCCAGATACAGAGCAAGCGAGCGAGCCAGATGTGAGAGCGAGACAGATAAGAGAGCAAGCCAGACAAGAGAGCAAGCGAGCGAGCCAGATATGCTAGCGAGCAAGCCAGATAAGAGAGCCAGCCAGACAAGAGAGCAAGCGAGTGAGCCAGATATGAGAGCAAGCGAGCAAGCCAGATGTGAGAGAGAGCGAGGCAGATAAGAGAGCGAGCCAGACAATTAAGCAAGCGAGCGAGCCAGATATGAGAGCAAGCGAGCAATCCAGATATGAGAGCGAGCCAGACATGAGAGCGAGCGAGCCAGATATGAGAGCAAGCGAGCGAGCCAGATATGAGAGCAAGCGAGCCAGCCAGATATGAGAGCGAGCGAGCCAGATAAGAGAGCGAGCAAGACAAGAGAGCAAGCGAGCTAGCCAGATATGAGAGCGAGCCAGACAAGAGAGCAAGTAAGCGAGCCAGATATGAGAGCAAGCGAGCCAGCCAGATATGAGAGCGAGCGAGCCAGATAAGAGAGCGAGCAAGACAAGAGAGCAAGCGAGCGAGCCAGATATGAGAGCAAGAGAGCCAGCCAGATATGAGAGCGAGCAAGCCAGATAAGAGAGCGAGCCAGACAAGAAAGCAAGCGAGCGAGCCAGATATGAGAGCAAGCGAGCAAGCCAGATGTGAGAGAGAGCGAGGCAGATAAGAGAGCGAGCCAGACAATTAAGCAAGCGAGCGAGCCAGATATGAGAGCAAGCGAGCAATCCAGATATGAGAGCGAGCTAGACATGAGAGCGAGCGAGCCAGATATGAGAGCAAGCGAGCGAGCCAGATATGAGAGCAAGCAAGCCAGCCAGATATGAGAGCAAGCAAGCCAGATAAGAGAGCGAGCAAGACAAGAGAGCAAGCAAGCTAGCCAGATATGCGAGCGAGCCAGATAAGAGAGCGAGACAGACAAGAGAGCAAGCGAGAAAGCCAGATATGAGAGCGAGCGAGCCAGACATGAGAGCAAGCAAGCGAGCCAGATATGAGAGCGAGCGAGCCAGATAAGAGAGCAAGCCAGACAAGAGAGCAAGCGTGCGAGCCAGATATTCTAGCGAGCAAGCCAGATAAGAGAGCGAGCCAGACAAGAGAGCAAGCAAGCGAGCCAGATATGCGAGCGAGCCAGACAAGAGAGCAAGCGAGAGAGCCAGATATGAGAGCAAGCGAGCCAGCCAGATATGAGAGCGAGCGAGCCAGAGAAGAGAGCGAGCAAGACAAGAGAGCAAGCGAGCGAGCCAGATATGCGAGCGAGCCAGACAAGAGAGCAAGCGAGCGAGCCAGATATGAGAGCAAGCGAGCAAGCCAGATATGAGAGCAAGCGAGCGAGCCAGAAATGAGAGCAAGTGAGCCAGCCAGATATGAGAGCTAGCCAGATAAGAGAGCGAGCCAGACAAGAGAGCAAGCGAGCGAGCCAGATATGAGAGCAAGCGAGCAAGCTAGATGTGAGAGCGAGCGAGCCAGATATGCGAGCGAGCCAGATAAGAGAGCGAACCAGATGTGAGAGCGAGCGAGCCAGATATGAGAGCAAGCGAGCGAGCCAGATATTAGAGCAAGCAAGCCAGCCAGATGTGAGAGCGAGCGAGCCAGATATGCGAGCGAGCCAGACAAGAGAGCAAGCCAGCGAGCCAGATATGAGAGCAAGCGAGCAAGCCAGATATGAGAGCAAGCCAGATAAGAGAGCGAACCAGACAAGAGAGCAAGCGAGAAAGCCAGATATGAGAGTGAGCGAGCCAGACATGAGAGCAAGCGAGCGAGCCAGATAAGAGAGCCAGCGAGCCAGATAAGAGAGCAAGCCAGACAAGAGAGCAAGCGAGCTAGCCAGATATGAGAGCGAGCCAGATAAGAGAGCGAGCCAGACAAGAGTGCAAGCGAGAAAGCCAGATATGAGAGCGAGCGAGCCAGACATGAGAGCAAGCGAGCGAGCCAGATATGAGAGCGAGCGAGCCAGATAAGAGAGCAAGCCAGACAAGAGAGCAAGCGTGCGAGCCAGATATTCTAGCGAGCAAGCCAGATAAGAGAGCGAGCCAGACAAGCGAGCAAGCGAGCGAGCCAGATATGAGAGCAAGCGAGCCAGCCAGATATGAGAGCGAGCGAGCCAGATAAGAGAGCGAGCAAGACAAGAGAGCAAGCGAGCGAGCCAGATACGAGAGCGAGCGAGCCAGATATGAGAGCAAGCGAGCCAGCCAGATGTGAGAGCGAGCGAGCCAGATATGCGAACGAGCCAGACAAGAAAGCAAGCGAGCGAGCAAGATATGAGAGCAAGCGAGCAAGCCAGATATGAGAGCGAGCCAGATAAGAGAGCGAACCAGACAAGAGAGCAAGCGAGCGAGACAGATATGACAGCGAGCAAAACCAGACATGAGAGCAAGCGAGCGAGCCAGATATGTGAGCGAGCGAGCCAGATATGAGAGCGAGCTAGCCAGATTTGCGAGCGAGCGAGCCAGATTTTCGAGCGAACAGGCCAGATAAGAGAGCGAGCCAGACAAGAGAACAAGCGAGCGAGCCAGATATGCTAGCGAGCAAGCCAGATAAGAGAGCGAGCAAGACAAGAGAGCAAGCGAACTAGCCAGATATGAGAGCAAGCGAGAAAGCCAGATATGAGAGCGAGCGAGCCAGACATGAGAGAAAGCGAGCGAGCCAGATATGAGAGCGAGCGAGCCAGACATGAGAGCAAGCGAGCGAGCCAGATATGAGAGCGAGCGAGCCAGATAAGAGAGCAAGCCAGACAAGAGAGCAAGCGAGCGAGCCAGATATGCTATCGAGCAAGCCAGATAAGAGAGCGAGCCAGACAAGAGAGCAAGCGAGCGAGCCAGATATGAGAGCAAGCGAGCCAGCCAGATATGAGAGCAAGCGAGCCAGATAAGAGAGCGAGCAAGAAAAGAGAGCAAGCGAACTAGCCAGATATGAGAGCAAGCGAGCGAGCCAGATTTGAGAGCGAGCGAGCCAGATATGCGAGGGAGCCAGATAAGAGAGCGAACCAGACAAGAGAGCAAGCGAGCGAGCCAGATATGAGAGCAAGCGAGCAAGCCAGATGTGAGAGAGAGCGAGGCAGATAAGAGAGCGAGCCAGACAATTAAGCAAGCGAGCGAGCCAGATATGAGAGCAAGCGAGCGATCCAGATATGAGAGCGAGCCAGACTTGAGAGCGAGCGAGCCAGATATGAGAGCAAGCGAGCGAGCCAGATATGAGAGCAAGCAAGCCAGCCAGATGTGAGAGCGAGCGAGCCAGATATGCGAGCAAGCCAGATAAGAGAGCGAGCCAGACAAGAGAGCAAGCGAGCAAGCCAGATATGAGAGCAAGCGAGCAAGCCAGATGTGAGAGAGAGCGAGGCAGATAAGAGAGCGAGCCAGACAATTAAGCAAACGAGCGAGCCAGATATGAGAGCAAGCGAGCGATCCAGATATGAGAGCGAGCCAGAAATGAGAGCGAGCGAGCCAGATATGAGAGCAAGCGAGTGTGCCAGATATGAGAGCAAGCGAGCCAGCCAGATATGAGAGCGAGCGAGCCAGATAAGAGAGCGAGCAAGACAAGAGAGCAAGCGAGCAAGCCAGATATGCGAGCGAGCCAGACAAGAGAGCAAGCGAGAGAGCCAGATATAAGAGCAAGCGAGCGAGCCAGATGTGAGAGCAAGCGAGCGAGCCAGAAATGAGAGCAAGTGAGCCAGCCAGATATGAGAGCTAGCCAGATAAGAGAGCGAGCCAGACAAGAGAGCAAGCGAGCGAGCCAGATATGAGAGCAAGCGAGCCAGCTAGATGTGAGAGCAAGCGAGCCAGATATGCGAGCGAGCCAGATAAGAGAGCGAACCAGATGTGATAGCGAGCGAGCCAGATATGAGAGCAAGCGAGCGAGCCAGATATTAGAGGAAGCAAGCCAGCCAGATGTGAGAGCGAGCGAGCCAGATATGCGAGCGAGCCAGACAAGAGAGCAAGCCAGCGAGCCAGATATGAGAGCAAGCGAGCAAGCCAGATATGAGAGCAAGCCAGATAAGAGAGCGAACCAGACAAGAGAGCAAGCGAGAAAGCCAGATATGAGAGTGAGCGAGCCAGACATGAGAGCAAGCGAGCGAGCCAGATAAGAGAGCCAGCGAGCCAGATAAGAGAGCAAGCCAGACAAGAGAGCAAGCGAGCGAGCCAGATATGAGAGCAAGCGAGCAAGCCAGATGTGAGAGCGAGACAGATAAGAGAGCAAGTCAGACAAGAGAGCAAGCGAGCGAGCCAGATATGCTAGCGAGCAAGCCAGATAAGAGAGCGAGCCAGACAAGAGAGCAAGCGAGCGAGCCAGATATGAGAGCAAGCGAGCAATCCAGATATGAGAGCGAGCCAGATAAGAGAGCGAACCAGACAAGAGAGCAAGCGAGAAAGTCAGATATGAGAGCGAGCGAGCCAGACATGAGAGCAAGCGAGCGAGCCAGATATGAGAGCGAGCGAGCCAGATAAGAGAGCAAGCCAGACAAGAGAGCAAGTGAGCGAGCTAGATATGCTAGCGAGCAAGCCAGATAAGAGAGCGAGCCTGACAAGAGAGCAAGCGAGCGAGCCAGATATGCGAGCAAGCGAGCAAGCCAGATGTGAGAGTGAGACAGATAAGAGAGCAAGCCAGACAAGAGAGCAAGCGAGCGAGCCAGATATGCTAGCGAGCAAGCCAGACAAGAGAGCAAGCGAGCGAGCCAGATATGAGAGCAAGCGAGCGAGCCGGATATGAGAGCAAGCGAGGAAGCCAGATATGAGAGCAAGCGAGCCAGATTTGAGAGCGAGCGAGCCAGATATGTGAGCGAGTCATAAAAGAGAGCGAGACAGACAAGAGAGAAAGCGAGCGAGCCAGATATGAGAGCAAGCTAGCAAGCCAGATATGAGAGCGAGCCAGATAAGAGAGCGAACCAGACAAGAGAGCAAGCGAGCGAGCCAGATAAGAGAGCGAGCAAGCGAGCCAGCTCGATGTGAGAGCGAGCGAGCCAGATATGCGAGCGAGCCAGATAAGAGAGCGAGCCAGACAAGAGAGCAAGCGAGCGAGCCAGATATGAGAGAGAGCGAGGCAGATAAGAGAGTGAGACAGACAATTAAGCAAGCGAGCAAGCCAGATATGAGAGCAAGCGAGCGATCCAGATATGAGAGCGAGCCAGACATGAGAGCGAGCGAGCCAGATATGAGAGCAAGCGAGCCAGATATGAGAGCAAGCGAGCGAGCCAGATATGAGAGCGAGCAAGCCAGATAAGAGAGCAAGCCAGACAAGAGAGCAAGCGTGCGAGCCAGATATTCTAGCGAGCAAGCCAGATAAGAGAGCGAGCCAGACAAGAGAGCAAGCGAGCGAGCCAGATATGAGAGCAAGCGAGCCAGCCAGATATGAGAGCGAGCGAGCCAGATAAGAGAGCGAGCAAGACAAGAGAGCAAGCGAGCGAGCCAGATATGAGAGCGAGCGAGCCAGATATGAGAGCAAGCGAGGCAGCCAGATATGAGAGCGAGCGAGCCAGATATGCGAGCGAGCCAGACAAGAAAGCAAGCGAGCGAGCCAGATAAGAGAGCGAACCAGATGTGAGAGCGAGCGAGCGAGCCAGATATGAGAGCAAGCGAGCGAGCCAGATATGAGAGCAAGCAAGCCAGCCAGATGTGAGAGCGAGCGAGCCAGATATGCGAGCGAGCCAGACAAGAGAGCAAGCGAGCGAGCCAGATATGAGAGCAAGCGAGCAAGCCAGATATGAGAGCGAGCCAGATAAGAGAGCGAACCAGACAAGAGAGCAAGCGAGAAAGCCAGATATGAGAGTGAGCGAGCCAGACATGAGAGCAAGCGAGCGAGCCAGATATGAGAGCCAGCGAGCCAGATAAGAGAGCAAGCCAGACAAGAGAGCAAGCGAGCGAGCCAGATATGCTAGCGAGCAAGCCAGATAAGAGAGCGAGCCAGACAAGAGAGCAAGCGAGCGAGCCAGATATGAGAGCAAGCGAGCGAGCCAGATATGAGAGCAAGACAGATAAGAGAGCAAGCCAGACAAGAGAGCAAGCGAGCGAGCCAGATATGCTAGCGAGCAAGCCAGATAAGAGAGCGAGCCAGACAAGAGAGCAAGCGAGCGAGCCAGATATAAGAGCAAGCGAGCGAACCAGATGTGAGAGTGAGCGAGCAAGATATGCGAGCGAGCCAGATAAGAGAGCGAGCCAGACAAGAGAGCAGCGAGCGAGCCAGATATGAGAGCAAGCGAGCAAACCAGATGTGAGAGAGAGCGAGGCAGATAAGAGAGCGAGACAGACAATTAAGCAAGCGAGCGAGCCAGATATGAGAGCAAGCGAGCGATCCACATATGAGAGCGAGCCAGACATGAGAGCGAGCGAGCCAGACATGAGAGCGAGCGAGCCAGATATGAGAGCAAGCAAGCGAGCCACACATGAGAGCAAGCAAGCCAGCCAGATATGAGAGCGAGAGAGCCAGATAAGAGAGCGAGCAAGACAAGAGAGCAAGCAAGCTAGCCAGATATGAGAGCAAGGGAGCGAGCCAGATTTGAGAGCAAGCGAGCGAGCCAGATATGAGAGCAAGCGAGCAAGCCAGATATGAGAGCGAGACAGATAAGAGAGCGAACCAGACAAGAGAGCGAGCGAGACAGATATGAGAGCGAGCGAGCCAGATATGAGAGCAAGTGAGCCAGCCAGATGTGAGAGCGAGCGAGCCAGATATGCGAGTGAGCCAGATAAGAGAGCGAGCCAGACAAGAGAGCAAGCGAGCGAGCCAGATATGAGAGCAAGTGAGCAAGCCAGATATGAGAGCGAGCCAGATAAGAGAGCAAACCAGACAAGAGAGCAAGTGAGAAAGCCAGATATGAGAGCGAGCGAGTCAGACATGAGAGCAATCGAACGAGCCAGATATGAGAGCAAGCGAGCCAGATATGCGAGCGAGCCAGATATGAGAGCAAATGAGCAAGCCAGATATGAGAGCGAGCCAGATAAGAGAGCAAACCAGACAAGAGAGCAAGTGAGAAAGCCAGATATGAGAGCGAGCGAGTCAGACATGAGAGCAATCGAGCGAGCCAGATATGAGAGCAAGCGAGCCAGATATGCGAGCGAGCCAGATAAGAGAGCGAGCCAGACAAGAGAGCAAGCGAGTGAGCCAGATATGAGAGCAAGCGAGCAAGACAGATATGAGAGTGAGCCAGATAAGAGAGCGAACCAGACAAGAGAGCAAGCGGGAAAGCCAGAAATGAGAGCGAGCGAGCCAGACATGAGAGCAAGTGAGCGAGCCAGATATGAGAGCGAGCGAGCCAGATAAGAGAGCAAGCCAGACAAGAGAGCAAGCGAGCGAGCCAGATATAGAGCAAGCGAGCGAGCCAGATGTGAGAGCGAGACAGATAAGAGAGAAAGCCAGACAAGAGAGCAAGCGAGCGAGCCAGATATGCTAGCGAGCAAGCCAGATAAGAGAGCGAGCCAGACAAAAGAGCAAGTGAGCGAGCCAGATATGAGAGCAAGCGACCGAGCCAGATATGACAGGGAGCAAGCAAGATTTGCGAGCGAGCCAGATAAGAGAGCGAGCCAGACAAGAGAGCAGCGAGCGAGCCAGATATAAGAGCAAGCGAGCAAGCCAGATGTGAGAGAAAGTGAGGCAGATAAGAGAGCGAGACAGACAACTAAGCAAGCGAGCGAGCCAGATATGAGAGCAAGCGAGCGATCCAAATATGAGAGCAAGCTAGACATGAGAGCGAGCGAGCCAAATATGAGAGCAAGCGAGCGAGCCAGATATGAGAGCAAGCGAGCCAGCCAGATATGAGAGCGAGCAAGCCAGATAAGAGAGCGAGCAAGACAAGAGAGCAAGCGAGCTAGCCAGATATGAGAGCAATCGAGCGAGCCAGATTTGAGAGCAAGTGAGTAAGCCAGATATGGGAGCAAGCGAGCAAGCCAGATATGAAAGCGAGACAGATAAGAGAGCGAACCAGACAAGAGAGCAAGCGAGCGAGCCAGATATGAGAGCGAGCGAGCCAGATATGAGAGCAAGCGAGCCAGCCAGATGTGAGAGCGAGAGATTCAGATGTGCGAGCGAGCCAGATAAGAGAGCGAGCCAAATAAGAGAGCAAGCGAGCGAGCCAGATATGAGAGCAAGCGAGCAAGCCAGATATGAGAGCGAGCGAGCCAGACATGAGAGCAAGCGAGCGAGCCAGATATGAGAGTGAGCCAGATAAGAGAGCGAACCAGACAAAAGAGCAAGCAAGAAAGCCAGATATGAGAGCGAGCGAGACAGACATGAGAGCAAGTGAGCGAGCCAGATATGAGAGCGAGCGAGCCAGATAAGAGAGCAAGCCAGACAAGAGAGCAAGCGAGCGAGCCAGAAATGCTAGCGAGCAAGCCAGATAAGAGAGCGAGCCAGACAGGAGAGCAAGCGAGCGAGCCAGATACAGAGCAAGCGAGCGAGCCAGATGTGAGAGCGAGACAGATAAGAGAGCAAGCCAGACAAGAGAGCAAGCGAGCGAGCCAGATATGCTAGCGAGCAAGCCAGATAAGAGAGCCAGCCAGACAAGAGAGCAAGCGAGTGAGCCAGATATGAGAGCAAGCGAGCAAGCCAGATGTGAGAGAGAGCGAGGCAGATAAGAGAGCGAGCCAGACAATTAAGCAAGCGAGCGAGCCAGATATGAGAGCAAGCGAGCAATCCAGATATGAGAGCGAGCCAGACATGAGAGCGAGCGAGCCAGATATGAGAGCAAGCGAGCGAGCCAGATATGAGAGCAAGCGAGCCAGCCAGATATGAGAGCGAGCGAGCCAGATAAGAGAGCGAGCAAGACAAGAGAGCAAGCGAGCTAGCCAGATATGAGAGCGAGCCAGACAAGAGAGCAAGTAAGCGAGCCAGATATGAGAGCAAGCGAGCCAGCTAGATATGAGAGCGAGCGAGCCATATAAGAGAGCGAGCAAGACAAGAGAGCAAGCGAGCGAGCCAGATATGAGAGCAAGAGAGCCAGCCAGATATGAGAGCGAGCAAGCCAGATAAGAGAGCGAGCCAGACAAGAAAGCAAGCGAGCGAGCCAGATATGAGAGCAAGCGAGCAAGCCAGATGTGAGAGAGAGCGAGGCAGATAAGAGAGCGAGCCAGACAATTAAGCAAGCGAGCGAGCCAGATATGAGAGCAAGCGAGCAATCCAGATATGAGAGCGAGCTAGACATGAGAGCGAGCGAGCCAGATATGAGAGCAAGCGAGCGAGCCAGATATGAGAGCAAGCGAGCCAGCCAGATATGAGAGCAAGCAAGCCAGATAAGAGAGCGAGCAAGACAAGAGAGCAAGCGAGCTAGCCAGATATGCGAGCGAGCCAGATAAGAGAGCGAGCCAGACAAGAGAGCAAGCGAGAAAGCCAGATATGAGAGCGAGCGAGCCAGACATGAGAGCAAGCAAGCGAGCCAGATATGAGAGCGAGCGAGCCAGATAAGAGAGCAAGCCAGACAAGAGAGCAAGCGTGCGAGCCAGATATTCTAGCGAGCAAGCCAGATAAGAGAGCGAGCCAGACAAGAGAGCAAGCAAGCGAGCCAGATATGCGAGCGAGCCAGACAAGAGAGCAAGCGAGAGAGCCAGATATGAGAGCAAGCGAGCCAGCCAGATATGAGAGCGAGCGAGCCAGAGAAGAGAGCGAGCAAGACAAGAGAGCAAGCGAGCGAGCCAGATATGCGAGCGAGCCAGACAAGAGAGCAAGCGAGCGAGCCGGATATGAGAGCAAGCGAGCGAGCCAGATATGAGAGCAAGCGAGCGAGCCAGAAATGAGAGCAAGTGAGCCAGCCAGATATGAGAGCTAGCCAGATAAGAGAGCGAGCCAGACAAGAGAGCAAGCGAGCGAGCCAGATATGAGAGCAAGCGAGCAAGCTAGATGTGAGAGCGAGCGAGCCAGATATGCGAGCGAGCCAGATAAGAGAGCGAACCAGATGTGAGAGCGAGCGAGCCAGATATGAGAGCAAGCGAGTGAGCCAGATATTAGAGCAAGCAAGCCAGCCAGATGTGAGAGCGAGCGAGCTAGATATGCGAGCGAGCCAGACAAGAGAGCAAGCCAGCGAGCCAGATATGAGAGCAAGCGAGCAAGCCAGATATGAGAGCAAGCCAGATAAGAGAGCGAACCAGACAAGAGAGCAAGCGAGAAAGCCAGATATGAGAGTGAGCGAGCCAGACATGAGAGCAAGCGAGCGAGCCAGATAAGAGAGCCAGCGAGCCAGATAAGAGAGCAAGCCAGACAAGAGAGCAAGCGAGCTAGCCAGATATGCGAGCGAGCCAGATAAGAGAGCGAGCCAGAAAAGAGTGCAAGCGAGAAAGCCAGATATGAGAGCGAGCGAGCCAGACATGAGAGCAAGCGAGCGAGCCAGATATGAGAGCGAGCGAGCCAGATAAGAGAGCAAGCCAGACAAGAGAGCAAGCGTGCGAGCCAGATATTCTAGCGAGCAAGCCAGATAAGAGGGCGAGCCAGACAAGCGAGCAAGCGAGCGAGCCAGATATGAGAGCAAGCGAGCCAGCCAGATATGAGAGCGAGCGAGCCAGATAAGAGAGCGAGCAAGACAAGAGAGCAAGCGAGCGAGCCAGATACGAGAGCGAGCGAGCCAGATATGAGAGCAAGCGAGCCAGCCAGATGTGAGAGCGAGCGAGCCAGATATGCGAACGAGCCAGACAAGAAAGCAAGCGAGCGAGCCAGATATGAGAGCAAGCGAGCAAGCCAGATATGAGAGCGAGCCAGATAAGAGAGCGAACCAGACAAGAGAGCAAGCGAGCGAGACAGATATGACAGCGAGCAAAACCAGACATGAGAGCAAGCGAGCGAGCCAGATATGTGAGCGAGCGAGCCAGATATGAGAGCGAGCTAGCCAGATTTGCGAGCGAGCGAGCCAGATTTTCGAGCGAACAGGCCAGATAAGAGAGCGAGCCAGACAAGAGAACAAGCGAGCGAGCCAGATATGCTAGCGAGCAAGCCAGATAAGAGAGCGAGCAAGACAAGAGAGCAAGCGAACTAGCCAGATATGAGAGCAAGCGAGAAAGCCAGATATGAGAGCGAGCGAGCCAGACATGAGAGAAAGCGAGCGAGCCAGATATGAGAGCGAGCGAGCCAGACATGAGAGCAAGCGAGCGAGCCAGATATGAGAGCGAGCGAGCCAGATAAGAGAGCAAGCCAGACAAGAGAGCAAGCGAGCGAGCCAGATATGCTATCGAGCAAGCCAGATAAGAGAGCGAGCCCGACAAGAGAGCAAGCGAGCGAGCCAGATATGAGAGCAAGCGAGCCAGCCAGATATGAGAGCAAGCGAGCCAGATAAGAGAGCGAGCAAGAAAAGAGAGCAAGCGAACTAGCCAGATATGAGAGCAAGCGAGCGAGCCAGATTTGAGAGCGAGCGAGCCAGATATGCGAGGGAGCCAGATAAGAGAGCGAACCAGACAAGAGAGCAAGCGAGCGAGCCAGATATGAGAGCAAGCGAGCAAGCCAGATGTGAGAGAGAGCGAGGCAGATAAGAGAGCGAGCCAGACAATTAAGCAAGCGAGCGAGCCAGATATGAGAGCAAGCGAGCGATCCAGATATGAGAGCGAGCCAGACTTGAGAGCGAGCGAGCCAGATATGAGAGCAAGCGAGCGAGCCAGATATGAGAGCAAGCAAGCCAGCCAGATGTGAGAGCGAGCGAGCCAGATATGCGAGCAAGCCAGATAAGAGAGCGAGCCAGACAAGAGAGCAAGCGAGCGAGCCAGATATGAGAGCAAGCGAGCAAGCCAGATGTGAGAGAGAGCGAGGCAGATAAGAGAGCGAGCCAGACAATTAAGCAAACGAGCGAGCCAGATATGAGAGCAAGCGAGCGATCCAGATATGAGAGCGAGCCAGAAATGAGAGCGAGCGAGCCAGATATGAGAGCAAGCGAGTGTGCCAGATATGAGAGCAAGCGAGCCAGCCAGATATGAGAGCGAGCGAGCCAAATAAGAGAGCGAGCAAGACAAGAGAGCAAGCGAGCAAGCCAGATATGCGAGCGAGCCAGACAAGAGAGCAAGCGAGAGAGCCAGATATAAGAGCAAGCGAGCGAGCCAGATATGAGAGCAAGCGAGCGAGCCAGAAATGAGAGCAAGTGAGCCAGCCAGATATGAGAGCTAGCCAGATAAGAGAGCGAGCCAGACAAGAGAGCAAGCGAGCGAGCCAGATATGAGAGCAAGCGAGCCAGCTAGATGTGAGAGCAAGCGAGCCAGATATGCGAGCGAGCCAGATAAGAGAGCGAACCAGATGTGAGAGCGAGCGAGCCAGATATGAGAGCAAGCGAGCGAGCCAGATATTAGAGGAAGCAAGCCAGCCAGATGTGAGAGCGAGCGAGCCAGATATGCGAGCAAGCCAGACAAGAGAGCAAGCCAGCGAGCCAGATATGAGAGCAAGCGAGCAAGCCAGATATGAGAGCAAGCCAGATAAGAGAGCGAACCAGACAAGAGAGCAAGCGAGAAAGCCAGATATGAGAGTGAGCGAGCCAGACATGAGAGCAAGCGAGCGAGCCAGATAAGAGAGCCAGCGAGCCAGATAAGAGAGCAAGCCAGACAAGAGAGCAAGCGAGCGAGCCAGATATGAGAGCAAGCGAGCAAGCCAGATGTGAGAGCGAGACAGATAAGAGAGCAAGTCAGACAAGAGAGCAAGCGAGCGAGCCAGATATGCTAGCGAGCAAGCCAGATAAGAGAGCGAGCCAGACAAGAGAGCAAGCGAGCGAGCCAGATATGAGAGCAAGCGAGCAATCCAGATATGAGAGCGAGCCAGATAAGAGAGCGAATCAGACAAGAGAGCAAGCGAGCCAGCCAGATATGAGAGCGAGCGAGCCAGATAAGAGAGCGAGCAAGACAAGAGAGCAAGCGAGCGAGCCAGATACGAGAGCGAGCGAGCCAGATATGAGAGCAAGCGAGCCAGCCAGATGTGAGAGCGAGCGAGCCAGATATGCGAACGAGCCAGACAAGAAAGCAAGCGAGCGAGCCAGATATGAGAGCAAGCGAGCAAGCCAGATATGAGAGCGAGCCAGATAAGAGAGCGAACCAGACAAGAGAGCAAGCGAGCGAGACAGATATGACAGCGAGCAAAACCAGACATGAGAGCAAGCGAACGAGCCAGATATGTGAGCGAGCGAGCCAGATATGAGAGCGAGCTAGCCAGATTTGCGAGCGAGCGAGCCAGATTTTCGAGCGAACAGGCCAGATAAGAGAGCGAGCCAGACAAGAGAACAAGCGAGCGAGCCAGATATGCTAGCGAGCAAGCCAGATAAGAGAGCGAGCAAGACAAGAGAGCAAGCGAACTAGCCAGATATGAGAGCAAGCGAGAAAGCCAGATATGAGAGCGAGCGAGCCAGACATGAGAGAAAGCGAGCGAGCCAGATATGAGAGCGAGCGAGCCAGACATGAGAGCAAGCGAGCGAGCCAGATATGAGAGCGAGCGAGCCAGATAAGAGAGCAAGCCAGACAAGAGAGCAAGCGAGCGAGCCAGATATGCTATCGAGCAAGCCAGATAAGAGAGCGAGCCCGACAAGAGAGCAAGCGAGCGAGCCAGATATGAGAGCAAGCGAGCCAGCCAGATATGAGAGCAAGCGAGCCAGATAAGAGAGCGAGCAAGAAAAGAGAGCAAGCGAACTAGCCAGATATGAGAGCAAGCGAGCGAGCCAGATTTGAGAGCGAGCGAGCCAGATATGCGAGGGAGCCAGATAAGAGAGCGAACCAGACAAGAGAGCAAGCGAGCGAGCCAGATATGAGAGCAAGCGAGCAAGCCAGATGTGAGAGAGAGCGAGGCAGATAAGAGAGCGAGCCAGACAATTAAGCAAGCGAGCGAGCCAGATATGAGAGCAAGCGAGCGATCCAGATATGAGAGCGAGCCAGACTTGAGAGCGAGCGAGCCAGATATGAGAGCAAGCGAGCGAGCCAGATATGAGAGCAAGCAAGCCAGCCAGATGTGAGAGCGAGCGAGCCAGATATGCGAGCAAGCCAGATAAGAGAGCGAGCCAGACAAGAGAGCAAGCGAGCGAGCCAGATATGAGAGCAAGCGAGCAAGCCAGATGTGAGAGAGAGCGAGGCAGATAAGAGAGCGAGCCAGACAATTAAGCAAACGAGCGAGCCAGATATGAGAGCAAGCGAGCGATCCAGATATGAGAGCGAGCCAGAAATGAGAGCGAGCGAGCCAGATATGAGAGCAAGCGAGTGTGCCAGATATGAGAGCAAGCGAGCCAGCCAGATATGAGAGCGAGCGAGCCAGATAAGAGAGCGAGCAAGACAAGAGAGCAAGCGAGCAAGCCAGATATGCGAGCGAGCCAGACAAGAGAGCAAGCGAGAGAGCCAGATATAAGAGCAAGCGAGCGAGCCAGATATGAGAGCAAGCGAGCGAGCCAGAAATGAGAGCAAGTGAGCCAGCCAGATATGAGAGCTAGCCAGATAAGAGAGCGAGCCAGACAAGAGAGCAAGCGAGCGAGCCAGATATGAGAGCAAGCGAGCCAGCTAGATGTGAGAGCAAGCGAGCCAGATATGCGAGCGAGCCAGATAAGAGAGCGAACCAGATGTGAGAGCGAGCGAGCCAGATATGAGAGCAAGCGAGCGAGCCAGATATTAGAGGAAGCAAGCCAGCCAGATGTGAGAGCGAGCGAGCCAGATATGCGAGCAAGCCAGACAAGAGAGCAAGCCAGCGAGCCAGATATGAGAGCAAGCGAGCAAGCCAGATATGAGAGCAAGCCAGATAAGAGAGCGAACCAGACAAGAGAGCAAGCGAGAAAGCCAGATATGAGAGTGAGCGAGCCAGACATGAGAGCAAGCGAGCGAGCCAGATAAGAGAGCCAGCGAGCCAGATAAGAGAGCAAGCCAGACAAGAGAGCAAGCGAGCGAGCCAGATATGAGAGCAAGCGAGCAAGCCAGATGTGAGAGCGAGACAGATAAGAGAGCAAGTCAGACAAGAGAGCAAGCGAGCGAGCCAGATATGCTAGCGAGCAAGCCAGATAAGAGAGCGAGCCAGACAAGAGAGCAAGCGAGCGAGCCAGATATGAGAGCAAGCGAGCAATCCAGATATGAGAGCGAGCCAGATAAGAGAGCGAATCAGACAAGAGAGCAAGCGAGAAAGTCAGATATGAGAGCGAGCGAGCCAGATAAGAGAGCGAGCAAGACAAGAGAGCAAGCGAGCGAGCCAGATACGAGAGCGAGCGAGCCAGATATGAGAGCAAGCGAGCCAGCCAGATGTGAGAGCGAGCGAGCCAGATATGCGAACGAGCCAGACAAGAAAGCAAGCGAGCGAGCCAGATATGAGAGCAAGCGAGCAAGCCAGATATGAGAGCGAGCCAGATAAGAGAGCGAACCAGACAAGAGAGCAAGCGAGCGAGACAGATATGACAGCGAGCAAAACCAGACATGAGAGCAAGCGAGCGAGCCAGATATGTGAGCGAGCGAGCCAGATATGAGAGCGAGCTAGCCAGATTTGCGAGCGAGCGAGCCAGATTTTCGAGCGAACAGGCCAGATAAGAGAGCGAGCCAGACAAGAGAACAAGCGAGCGAGCCAGATATGCTAGCGAGCAAGCCAGATAAGAGAGCGAGCAAGACAAGAGAGCAAGCGAACTAGCCAGATATGAGAGCAAGCGAGAAAGCCAGATATGAGAGCGAGCGAGCCAGACATGAGAGAAAGCGAGCGAGCCAGATATGAGAGCGAGCGAGCCAGACATGAGAGCAAGCGAGCGAGCCAGATATGAGAGCGAGCGAGCCAGATAAGAGAGCAAGCCAGACAAGAGAGCAAGCGAGCGAGCCAGATATGCTATCGAGCAAGCCAGATAAGAGAGCGAGCCAGACAAGAGAGCAAGCGAGCGAGCCAGATATGAGAGCAAGCGAGCCAGCCAGATATGAGAGCAAGCGAGCCAGATAAGAGAGCGAGCAAGAAAAGAGAGCAAGCGAACTAGCCAGATATGAGAGCAAGCGAGCGAGCCAGATTTGAGAGCGAGCGAGCCAGATATGCGAGGGAGCCAGATAAGAGAGCGAACCAGACAAGAGAGCAAGCGAGCGAGCCAGATATGAGAGCAAGCGAGCAAGCCAGATGTGAGAGAGAGCGAGGCAGATAAGAGAGCGAGCCAGACAATTAAGCAAGCGAGCGAGCCAGATATGAGAGCAAGCGAGCGATCCAGATATGAGAGCGAGCCAGACTTGAGAGCGAGCGAGCCAGATATGAGAGCAAGCGAGCGAGCCAGATATGAGAGCAAGCAAGCCAGCCAGATGTGAGAGCGAGCGAGCCAGATATGCGAGCAAGCCAGATAAGAGAGCGAGCCAGACAAGAGAGCAAGCGAGCGAGCCAGATATGAGAGCAAGCGAGCAAGCCAGATGTGAGAGAGAGCGAGGCAGATAAGAGAGCGAGCCAGACAATTAAGCAAACGAGCGAGCCAGATATGAGAGCAAGCGAGCGATCCAGATATGAGAGCGAGCCAGAAATGAGAGCGAGCGAGCCAGATATGAGAGCAAGCGAGTGTGCCAGATATGAGAGCAAGCGAGCCAGCCAGATATGAGAGCGAGCGAGCCAGATAAGAGAGCGAGCAAGACAAGAGAGCAAGCGAGCAAGCCAGATATGCGAGCGAGCCAGACAAGAGAGCAAGCGAGAGAGCCAGATATAAGAGCAAGCGAGCGAGCCAGATATGAGAGCAAGCGAGCGAGCCAGAAATGAGAGCAAGTGAGCCAGCCAGATATGAGAGCTAGCCAGATAAGAGAGCGAGCCAGACAAGAGAGCAAGCGAGCGAGCCAGATATGAGAGCAAGCGAGCCAGCTAGATGTGAGAGCAAGCGAGCCAGATATGCGAGCGAGCCAGATAAGAGAGCGAACCAGATGTGATAGCGAGCGAGCCAGATATGAGAGCAAGCGAGCGAGCCAGATATTAGAGGAAGCAAGCCAGCCAGATGTGAGAGCGAGCGAGCCAGATATGCGAGCGAGCCAGACAAGAGAGCAAGCCAGCGAGCCAGATATGAGAGCAAGCGAGCAAGCCAGATATGAGAGCAAGCCAGATAAGAGAGCAAACCAGACAAGAGAGCAAGCGAGAAAGCCAGATATGAGAGTGAGCGAGCCAGACATGAGAGCAAGCGAGCGAGCCAGATAAGAGAGCCAGCGAGCCAGATAAGAGAGCAAGCCAGACAAGAGAGCAAGCGAGCGAGCCAGATATGAGAGCAAGCGAGCAAGCCAGATGTGAGAGCGAGACAGATAAGAGAGCAAGTCAGACAAGAGAGCAAGCGAGCGAGCCAGATATGCTAGCGAGCAAGCCAGATAAGAGAGCGAGCCAGACAAGAGAGCAAGCGAGCGAGCCAGATATGAGAGCAAGCGAGCAATCCAGATATGAGAGCGAGCCAGATAAGAGAGCGAACCAGACAAGAGAGCAAGCGAGAAAGTCAGATATGAGAGCGAGCGAGCCAGACATGAGAGCAAGCGAGCGAGCCAGATATGAGAGCGAGCGAGCCAGATAAGAGAGCAAGCCAGACAAGAGAGCAAGTGAGCGAGCTAGATATGCTAGCGAGCAAGCCAGATAAGAGAGCGAGCCTGACAAGAGAGCAAGCGAGCGAGCCAGATATGCGAGCAAGCGAGCAAGCCAGATGTGAGAGTGAGACAGATAAGAGACCAAGCCAGACAAGAGAGCAAGCGAGCGAGCCAGATATGCTAGCGAGCAAGCCAGACAAGAGAGCAAGCGAGCGAGCCAGATATGAGAGCAAGCGAGCGAGCCGGATATGAGAGCAAGCGAGGAAGCCAGATATGAGAGCAAGCGAGCCAGATTTGAGAGCGAGCGAGCCAGATATGTGAGCGAGTCATAAAAGAGAGCGAGACAGACAAGAGAGAAAGCGAGCGAGCCAGATATGAGAGCAAGCTAGCAAGCCAGATATGAGAGCGAGCCAGATAAGAGAGCGAGCCAGACAAGAGAGCAAGCGAGCGAGCCAGATAAGAGAGCGAGCAAGCGAGCCAGCTCGATGTGAGAGCGAGCGAGCCAGATATGCGAGCGAGCCAGATAAGAGAGCGAGCCAGACAAGAGAGCAAGCGAGCAAGCCAGATATGAGAGAGAGCGAGGCAGATAAGAGAGTGAGACAGACAATTAAGCAAGCGAGCAAGCCAGATATGAGAGCAAGCGAGCGATCCAGATATGAGAGCGAGCCAGACATGAGAGCGAGCGAGCCAGATATGAGAGCAAGCGAGCCAGATATGAGAGCAAGCGAGCGAGCCAGATATGAGAGCGAGCAAGCCAGATAAGAGAGCAAGCCAGACAAGAGAGCAAGCGTGCGAGCCAGATATTCTAGCGAGCAAGCCAGATAAGAGAGCGAGCCAGACAAGAGAGCAAGCGAGCGAGCCAGATATGAGAGCAAGCGAGCCAGCCAGATATGAGAGCGAGCGAGCCAGATAAGAGAGCGAGCAAGACAAGAGAGCAAGCGAGCGAGCCAGATATGAGAGCGAGCGAGCCAGATATGAGAGCAAGCGAGGCAGCCAGATATGAGAGCGAGCGAGCCAGATATGCGAGCGAGCCAGACAAGAAAGCAAGCGAGCGAGCCAGATAAGAGAGCGAACCAGATGTGAGAGCGAGCGAGCGAGCCAGATATGAGAGCAAGCGAGCGAGCCAGATATGAGAGCAAGCAAGCCAGCCAGATGTGAGAGCGAGCGAGCCAGATATGCGAGCGAGCCAGACAAGAGAGCAAGCGAGCGAGCCAGATATGAGAGCAAGCGAGCAAGCCAGATATGAGAGCGAGCCAGATAAGAGAGCGAACCAGACAAGAGAGCAAGCGAGAAAGCCAGATATGAGAGTGAGCGAGCCAGACATGAGAGCAAGCGAGCGAGCCAGATATGAGAGCCAGCGAGCCAGATAAGAGAGCAAGCCAGACAAGAGAGCAAGCGAGCGAGCCAGATATGCTAGCGAGCAAGCCAGATAAGAGAGCGAGCCAGACAAGAGAGCAAGCGAGCGAGCCAGATATGAGAGCAAGCGAGCGAGCCAGATATGAGAGCAAGACAGATAAGAGAGCAAGCCAGACAAGAGAGCAAGCGAGCGAGCCAGATATGCTAGCGAGCAAGCCAGATAAGAGAGCGAGCCAGACAAGAGAGCAAGCGAGCGAGCCAGATATAAGAGCAAGCGAGCGAACCAGATGTGAGAGTGAGCGAGCAAGATATGCGAGCGAGCCAGATAAGAGAGCGAGCCAGACAAGAGAGCAGCGAGCGAGCCAGATATGAGAGCAAGCGAGCAAACCAGATGTGAGAGAGAGCGAGGCAGATAAGAGAGCGAGACAGACAATTAAGCAAGCGAGCGAGCCAGATATGAGAGCAAGCGAGCGATCCACATATGAGAGCGAGCCAGACATGAGAGCGAGCGAGCCAGACATGAGAGCGAGCGAGCCAGATATGAGAGCAAGCAAGCGAGCCACACATGAGAGCAAGCAAGCCAGCCAGATATGAGAGCGAGAGAGCCAGATAAGAGAGCGAGCAAGACAAGAGAGCAAGCAAGCTAGCCAGATATGAGAGCAAGGGAGCGAGCCAGATTTGAGAGCAAGCGAGCGAGCCAGATATGAGAGCAAGCGAGCAAGCCAGATATGAGAGCGAGACAGATAAGAGAGCGAACCAGACAAGAGAGCGAGCGAGACAGATATGAGAGCGAGCGAGCCAGATATGAGAGCAAGTGAGCCAGCCAGATGTGAGAGCGAGCGAGCCAGATATGCGAGTGAGCCAGATAAGAGAGCGAGCCAGACAAGAGAGCAAGCGAGCGAGCCAGATATGAGAGCAAGTGAGCAAGCCAGATATGAGAGCGAGCCAGATAAGAGAGCAAACCAGACAAGAGAGCAAGTGAGAAAGCCAGATATGAGAGCGAGTGAGTCAGACATGAGAGCAATCAAACGAGCCAGATATGAGAGCAAGCGAGCCAGATATGCGAGCGAGCCAGATATGAGAGCAAATGAGCAAGCCAGATATGAGAGCGAGCCAGATAAGAGAGCAAACCAGACAAGAGAGCAAGTGAGAAAGCCAGATATGAGAGCGAGCGAGTCAGACATGAGAGCAATCGAGCGAGCCAGATATGAGAGCAAGCGAGCCAGATATGCGAGCGAGCCAGATAAGAGAGCGAGCCAGACAAGAGAGCAAGCGAGTGAGCCAGATATGAGAGCAAGCGAGCAAGCCAGATATGAGAGTGAGCCAGATAAGAGAGCGAACCAGACAAGAGAGCAAGCGGGAAAGCCAGAAATGAGAGCGAGCGAGCCAGACATGAGAGCAAGTGAGCGAGCCAGATATGAGAGCGAGCGAGCCAGATAAGAGAGCAAGCCAGACAAGAGAGCAAGCGAGCGAGCCAGATATAGAGCAAGCGAGCGAGCCAGATGTGAGAGCGAGACAGATAAGAGAGAAAGCCAGACAAGAGAGCAAGCGAGCGAGCCAGATATGCTAGCGAGCAAGCCAGATAAGAGAGCGAGCCAGACAAAAGAGCAAGTGAGCGAGCCAGATATGAGAGCAAGCGACCGAGCCAGATATGACAGGGAGCAAGCAAGATTTGCGAGCGAGCCAGATAAGAGAGCGAGCCAGACAAGAGAGCAGCGAGCGAGCCAGATATAAGAGCAAGCGAGCAAGCCAGATGTGAGAGAAAGTGAGGCAGATAAGAGAGCGAGACAGACAACTAAGCAAGCGAGCGAGCCAGATATGAGAGCAAGCGAGCGATCCAGATATGAGAGCAAGCTAGACATGAGAGCGAGCGAGCCAAATATGAGAGCAAGCGAGCGAGCCAGATATGAGAGCAAGCGAGCCAGCCAGATATGAGAGCGAGCAAGCCAGATAAGAGAGCGAGCAAGACAAGAGAGCAAGCGAGCTAGCCAGATATGAGAGCAATCGAGCGAGCCAGATTTGAGAGCAAGTGAGTAAGCCAGATATGGGAGCAAGCGAGCAAGCCAGATATGAAAGCGAGACAGATAAGAGAGCGAACCAGACAAGAGAGCAAGCGAGCGAGCCAGATATGAGAGCGAGCGAGCCAGATATGAGAGCAAGCGAGCCAGCCAGATGTGAGAGCGAGAGATTCAGATATGCGAGCGAGCCAGATAAGAGAGCGAGCCAAATAAGAGAGCAAGCGAGCGAGCCAGATATGAGAGCAAGCGAGCAAGCCAGATATGAGAGCGAGCGAGCCAGACATGAGAGCAAGCGAGCGAGCCAGATATGAGAGTGAGCCAGATAAGAGAGCGAACCAGACAAAAGAGCAAGCAAGAAAGCCAGATATGAGAGCGAGCGAGACAGACATGAGAGCAAGTGAGCGAGCCAGATATGAGAGCGAGCGAGCCAGATAAGAGAGCAAGCCAGACAAGAGAGCAAGCGAGCGAGCCAGAAATGCTAGCGAGCAAGCCAGATAAGAGAGCGAGCCAGACAGGAGAGCAAGCGAGCGAGCCAGATACAGAGCAAGCGAGCGAGCCAGATGTGAGAGCGAGACAGATAAGAGAGCAAGCCAGACAAGAGAGCAAGCGAGCGAGCCAGATATGCTAGCGAGCAAGCCAGATAAGAGAGCCAGCCAGACAAGAGAGCAAGCGAGTGAGCCAGATATGAGAGCAAGCGAGCAAGCCAGATGTGAGAGAGAGCGAGGCAGATAAGAGAGCGAGCCAGACAATTAAGCAAGCGAGCGAGCCAGATATGAGAGCAAGCGAGCAATCCAGATATGAGAGCGAGCCAGACATGAGAGCGAGCGAGCCAGATATGAGAGCAAGCGAGCGAGCCAGATATGAGAGCAAGCGAGCCAGCCAGATATGAGAGCGAGCGAGCCAGATAAGAGAGCGAGCAAGACAAGAGAGCAAGCGAGCTAGCCAGATATGAGAGCGAGCCAGACAAGAGAGCAAGTAAGCGAGCCAGATATGAGAGCAAGCGAGCCAGCCAGATATGAGAGCGAGCGAGCCAGATAAGAGAGCGAGCAAGACAAGAGAGCAAGCGAGCGAGCCAGATATGAGAGCAAGAGAGCCAGCCAGATATGAGAGCGAGCAAGCCAGATAAGAGAGCGAGCCAGACAAGAAAGCAAGCGAGCGAGCCAGATATGAGAGCAAGCGAGCAAGCCAGATGTGAGAGAGAGCGAGGCAGATAAGAGAGCGAGCCAGACAATTAAGCAAGCGAGCGAGCCAGATATGAGAGCAAGCGAGCAATCCAGATATGAGAGCGAGCTAGACATGAGAGCGAGCGAGCCAGATATGAGAGCAAGCGAGCGAGCCAGATATGAGAGCAAGCGAGCCAGCCAGATGTGAGAGCAAGCAAGCCAGATAAGAGAGAGAGCAAGACAAGAGAGCAAGCGAGCTAGCCAGATATGCGAGCAAGCCAGATAAGAGAGCGAGCCAGACAAGAGAGCAAGCGAGAAAGCCAGATATGAGAGCGAGCGAGCCAGACATGAGAGCAAGCAAGCGAGCCAGATATGAGAGCGAGCGAGCCAGATAAGAGAGCAAGCCAGACAAGAGAGCAAGCGTGCGAGCCAGATATTCTAGCGAGCAAGCCAGATAAGAGAGCGAGCCAGACAAGAGAGCAAGCAAGCGAGCCAGATATGCGAGCGAGCCAGACAAGAGAGCAAGCGAGAGAGCCAGATATGAGAGCAAGCGAGCCAGCCAGATATGAGAGCGAGCGAGCCAGAGAAGAGAGCGAGCAAGACAAGAGAGCAAGCGAGCGAGCCAGATATGCGAGCGAGCCAGACAAGAGAGCAAGCGAGAGAGCCAGATATGAGAGCAAGCGAGCCAGCCAGATATGAGAGCGAGCGAGCCAGAGAAGAGAGCGAGCAAGACAAGAGAGCAAGCGAGCGAGCCAGATATGAGAGCAAGCGAGCGAGCCAGATATGAGAGCAAGCGAGCGAACCAGAAATGAGAGCAAGCGAGCCAGCCAGAAATGAGAGCAAGTGAGCCAGCCAGATGTGAGAGCGAGAGATCCAGATATGCGAGCGAGCCAGATATGAGAGCGAGCCAGACAAGAGAGCAAGCGAGAAAGCCAGATATGAGAGCAAGCGAGCCAGACATGAGAGCAAGCGAGCGAGCCAGATATGAGACCGAGCGAGCCAGATAAGAGAGCAAGCCAGATAAGAGAGCAAGCGTGCGAGCCAGATATGCTAGCGAGCAAGCCAGATAAGAGAGCGAGCCAGACAAGAGAGCAAGCGAGCGAGCCAGATATGAGAGTAAGCGAGCCAGCCAGATATGAGAGCGAGCGAGCCAGATAAGAGAGCGAGCAAGACAAGAGAGCAAGCGAACTAGCCAGATATGAGAGCAAGCGAGCGAGCCAGATTTGAGAGCGAGCGAGAAAGATATGCGAGCGAGCCAGATAAGAGAGCGAGCCAGACAAGAGAGCAAGCGAGCGAGCCAGATATGAGAGCAATCGAGCGAGCCGGATAAGAGAGCAAGCGAGCAAGCCAGATATGAGAGCAAGCGAGCGCGCCAGATTTGAGAGCGAGCGAGCCAGATTTGAGAGCGAGCAAGCCAGATATGTGAGCGAGCCAGATAAGAGAGCGAGCCAGACAAGAGAGCAAGCGAGCGAGCCAGATATGAGAGCAAGCGAGCGAGCCAGATAGAGAGCAAGCAAGCCAGCCAGATGTGAGAGCGAGCGAGCCAGATATGAGAGCAAGCGAGCGAGCCAGATATGAGAGCAAGCGAGCCAGCTCGATGTGAGAGCGAGCGAGCCAGATATGCGAGCGAGCCAGATAAGAGAGCGAGCCAGACAAGAGAGCAAGCGAGCGAGCCAGATATGAGAGCAAGCGAGCGAGCCAGATATGAGAGCAAGCAAGCCAGCCAGATGTGAGAGCGAGCGAGCCAGATATGCGAGCGAGCCAAATAAGAGAGCGAGCCAGACAAGAGAGCAAGCGAGCGAGCCAGATATGAGAGCGAGCAAGCCAGATATGAGAGCGAGCCAGACAATAGAGCAGCGAGCGAGCCAGATATGAGAGCAAGCGAGCAAGCCAGATGTGAGAGAGAGCGAGGCAGATAAGAGAGCGAGCCAGACAATTAAGCAAGCGAGCGAGCCAGATATGAGAGCAAGCGAGCGATCCAGATATGAGAGCGAGCCAGACATGAGAGCAAGCGAGCGAGCCAGATATGAGAGCAAGCGAGCGAGCCAGATATGAGAGCAAGCGAGCCAGCCAGATATGAGAGCGAGCGAGCCAGATAAGAGAGCGAGCAAGACAAGAGAGCAAGCGAGCTATCCAGATATGAGAGCGAGCCAGACAAGAGAGCGAGCAAGACAAGAGAGCAAGCGAGCGAGCCAGATATGAGAGCAAGCGAGCGAGCCAGATATGAGAGCAAGCGAGCGAGCCAGAAATGAGAGCAAGCGAGCCAGCCAGAAATGAGAGCAAGCGAGCCAGCCAGATGTGAGAGCGAGCTAGCCAGATATGCGAGCGAGCCAGATAAGACAGCGAGCCAGACAAGAGAGCAAGCGAGAAAGACAGATATGAGAGCAAGCGAGCCAGACATGAGAGCAAGCGAGCGAGCCAGATATGAGAGCGAGCGAGCCAGATAAGAGAGCAAGCCAGACAAGAGAGCAAGCGCGCGAGCCAGATACTCTAGCGAGCAAGCCAGATAAGAGAGCGAACCAGACAAGAGAGCAAGCGAGCAAGCCAGATAGGAGAGCAAGCGAGCGAGCCAGAAATGAGAGCAAGCGAGCCAGCCAGAAATGAGAGCAAGCGAGCCAGCCAGATGTGAGAGCGAGCTAGCCAGATATGCGAGCGAGCCAGATAAGAGAGCGAGCCAGACAAGAGAGCAAGCGAGAAAGACAGATATGAGAGCAAGCGAGCCAGACATGAGAGCAAGCGAGCGAGCCAGATATGAGAGCGAGCGAGCCAGATAAGAGAGCAAGCCAGACAAGAGAGCAAGCGCGCGAGCCAGATACTCTAGCGAGCAAGCCAGATAAGAGAGCGAGCCAGACAAGAGAGCAAGCGAGCGAGCCAGATAGGAGAGCAAGCGAGCCAGCCAGATATGAGAGCGAGCGAGCCAGATAAGAGAGCGAGCAAGACAAGAGAGCAAGCGAGCGAGCCAGATATGAGAGCGAGCGAGCCAGATATGAGAGCAAGCGAGCCAGCATGATGTGAGAGCGAGCGAGCCAGATATGTGAGCGAGCCAGACAAGAAAGCAAGCGAGCGAGCCAGATATGAGAGGAAGCGAGCAAGCCAGATATGAGAGCGAGCCAGATAAGAGAGCGAACCAGACAAGAGAGCAAGAAAGAAATCCAGATATGAGAGCGAGCGAGCCAGACATGAGAGCAAGCGAGCGAGCCAGATATGAGAGCGAGCGAGCCAGACATGAGAGCAAGCGAGCGAGCCAGATATGAGAGCGAGCGAGCCAGATAAGAGAGCAAGCGAGCCAGCCAGATATGAGAGTGAGCGAGCCAGATAAGAGAGCGAGCAAGACAAGAGAGCAAGCGAGCTAGCCAGATATGAGAGCGAGCCAGACAAGAGAGCAAGCGAGCGTGCCAGATATGAGAGCAAGCGAGCGAGCCAGATATGAGAGCAAGCGAGCGAGCCAGAAATGAGAGCAAGCGAGCCAGCCAGAAATGAGAGCAAGCGAGCCATCCAGATGTGAGAACGAGCTAGCCAGATATGCGAGCGAGCCAGATAAGACAGCGAGCCAGACAAGAGAGCAAGTGAGAAAGACAGATATGAGAGCAAGCGAGCCAGACATGAGAGCAAGCGAGCGAGCCAGATATGAGAGCGAGCGAGCCAGATAAGAGAGCAAGCCAGACAAGAGAGCAAGCGCGCGAGCCAGATCCTCTAGCGAGCAAGCCAGATAAGAGAGCGAGCCAGACAAGAGAGCAAGCGAGCGAGCCAGATAGGAGAGCAAGCGAGCCAGCCAGATATGAGAGCGAGCGAGCCAGATAAGAGAGCAAGACAAGAGAGCAAGCGAGCGAGCCAGATATGAGAGCGAGCGAGCCAGATATGAGAGCAAGCGAGCCAGCCAGATGTGAGAGCGAGCGAGCCAGATATGCGAGCGAGCCAGACAAGAAAGCAAGCGAGCGAGCCAGATATGAGAGCAAGCGAGCAAGCCAGATATGAGAGCGAGCCAGATAAGAGAGCGAACCAGACAAGAGAGCAAGAGAGAAATCCAGATATGAGAGCGAGCGAGCCAGACATGAGAGCAAGCGAGCGAGCCAGATATGAGAGCAAGCGAGCCAGACATGAGAGCAAGCGAGCGAGCCAGATATGAGAGCGAGCGAGCCAGATAAGAGAGCAAGCGAGCCAGCCAGATATGAGAGCGAGCGAGCCAGATAAGAGAGCGAGCAAGACAAGAGAGCAAGCGAGCTAGCCAGATATGAGAGCGAGCCAGACAAGAGAGCAAGCGAGCGTGCCAGATATGAGAGCAAGCGAGCGAGCCAGATATGAGAGCAAGCGAGCGAGCCAGAAATGAGAGCAAGCGAGCCAGCCAGAAATGAGAGCAAGCGAGCCATCCAGATGTGAGAGCGAGCTAGCCAGATATGCGAGCGAGCCAGATAAGACAGCGAGCCAGACAAGAGAGCAAGCGAGAAAGACAGATATGAGAGCAAGCGAGCCAGACATGAGAGCAAGCGAGCGAGCCAGATATGAGAGCGAGCGAGCCAGATAAGAGAGCAAGCCAGACAAGAGAGCAAGCGCGCGAGCCAGATCCTCTAGCGAGCAAGCCAGATAAGAGAGCGAGCCAGACAAGAGAGCAAGCGAGCGAGCCAGATAGGAGAGCAAGCGAGCCAGCCAGATATGAGAGCGAGCGAGCCAGATAAGAGAGCAAGACAAGAGAGCAAGCGAGCGAGCCAGATATGAGAGCGAGCGAGCCAGATATGAGAGCAAGCGAGCCAGCCAGATGTGAGAGCGAGCGAGCCAGATATGCGAGCGAGCCAGACAAGAAAGCAAGCGAGCGAGCCAGATATGAGAGCAAGCAAACAAACCAGATATGAGAGTGAGCCAGATAAGAGAGCGAACCAGACAAGAGAGCAAGAGAGAAATCCAGATATGAGAGCGAGCGAGCCAGACATGAGAGCAAGCGAGCGAGCCAGACATGAGAGCAAGCGAGCGAGCCAGATATGAGAGCGAGCGAGCCAGATAAGAGAGCAAGCCAGACAAGAGAGCAAGCGAGCGAGCCAGATATGCTAGCGAGCAAGCCAGATAAGAGAGCGAGTCAGACAAGAGAGCAAGCGAGCGAGCCAGATATGAGAGCAAGCGAGCCAGCCAGATATGAGAGCGAGCGAGCCAGATAAAAGAGCGAGCAAGACAAGAGAGCAAGCGAACTAGCCAGATATGAGAGCAAGCGAGCGAGCCAGATTTGAGAGCGAGCGAGCCAGATATGCGAGCGAGCCAGATAAGAGAGCGAGCCAGACAAGAGAGCAAGCGAGCGAGCCTGATATGAGAGCAAGAGAGCGAGCCGGATATGAGAGCAAGCGAGCAAGCCAGATATGAGAGCAAGCGAGCGAGCCAGATTTGAGAGCGAGCGAGCCAGATTTGAGAGTGAGCGAGCCAGATATGTGAGCGAGCCATAAAAGAGAGCGAGACAGACAAGAGAGCAAGCGAGCGAGTCAGATATGAGAGCAAGCTAGCAAGCCAGATATGAGAGCGAGCCAGATAAGAGAGCGACCCAGACAAGAGAGCAAGCGAGCGAGCCAGATATGAGAGCAAGCGAGCAAGCCAGATGTGAGAGGGAGTGAGGCAGATAAGAGAGCGAGCCAGACAATTAAGCAAGCGAGCGAGCCAGATATGAGAGCAAGCGAGCAATCCAGATATGAGAGCGAGCCAGACATGAGAGCGAGCGAGCCAGATATGAGAGCAAGCGAGCGAGCCAGATATGAGAGCAAGCAAGCCAGCCAGATGTGAGAGCGAGCGAACCAGATATGCGAGCAAGCCAGATAAGAGAGCGAGCCAGACAAGAGAGCAAGCGAGCGAGCCAGATATGAGAGCAAGTGAGCAAGCCAGATGTGAGAGAGAGCGAGGCAGATAAGAGAGCGAGCCAGACAATTAAGCAAGCGAGCGAGCCAGATATGAGAGCAAGCGAGCGATCCAGATATGAGAGCGAGCCAGACATGAGAGCGAGCGAGCCAGATATGAGAGCAAGCGAGCGAGCCAGATATGAGAGCAAGCGAGCCAACCAGATATGAGAGCGAGCGAGCCAGATAAGAGTGAGCAAGACAAGAGAGCAAGCGAGCTAGCCAGATATGAGAGCGAGCCAGACAAGAGAGCAAGCGAGCGAGCCAGATATGAGAGCAAGCGAGCGAGCCAGATATGAGAGCAAACGAGCGAACCAGAAATGAGAGCAAGCGAGCCAGCCAGAAATGAGAGCAAGTGAGCCAGCCAGATGTGAGAGCGAACGAGCCAGATATGCGAGCGAGCCAGATAAGAGAGCGAGCCAGACAAGAGAGCAAGTGAGCGAGCCAGATATGAGAGCAAGCGAGCGAGCCGGATATGAGAGCAAGCGAGCAAGCCAGATATGAGAGCAAGCGAGCGAGCCAGATTTGAGAGCGAGCGAGCCAGATTTGAGAGCGAGCAAGCCAGATATGTGAGCGAGCCACAAAAGAGAGCGAGACAGACAAGAGAGCATACGAGCGAGCCAGATATGAGAGCAAGCGAGCGAGCCAGATATGAGAGCAAGCAAGCCAGCCAGATGTGAGAGCGAGCGAGCCAGATATGCGAGCGAGCCAGATAAGAGAGCGAGCCAGACAAGAGAGCAAGCGAGCGATCCAGATATGAGAGCAAGCGAGAAAGCCAGATGTGAGAGAGAGCGAGGCAGATAAGAGAGCGAGCCAGACAATTAAGCAAGCGAGCGAGCCAGATATGAGAGCAAGCGAGCGATCCAGATATGAGAGCGAGCCAGACATGAGAGCGAGCGAGCCAGATATGAGAGCAAGCGAGCGAGCCAGATATGAGAGCAAGCGAGCCAGCCAGATATGAGAGCGAGCGAGTCAGATAAGAGTGAGCAAGACAAGAGAGCAAGCGAGCTAGCCAGATATGAGAGCGAGCCAGACAAGAGAGCAAGCGAGTGAGCCAGATATGAGAGCAAGCGAGCGAGCCAGATATGAGAGCAAACGAGCGAACCAGAAATGAGAGCAAGCGAGCCAGCCAGAAATGAGAGCAAGTGAGCCAGCCAGATGTGAGAGCGAACGAGCCAGATATGCGAGCGAGCCAGATAAGAGAGCGAGCCAGACAAGAGAGCAATTGAGCGAGCCAGATATGAGAGCAAGCGAGCGAGCCGGATATGAGAGCAAGCGAGCGAGCCAGATTTGAGAGCGAGCGAGCCAGATTTGAGAGCGAGCAAGCCAGATATGTGTGCGAGCCACAAAAGAGAGCGAGACAGACAAGAGAGCATGCGAGCGAGCCAGATATGAGAGCAAGCGAGCGAGCCAGATATGAGAGCAAGCAAGCCAGCCAGATGTGAGAGCGAGCGAGCCAGATATGCGAGCGAGCCAGATAAGAGAGCGAGCCAGACTAGAGAGCAAGCGAGCGATCCAGATATGAGAGCGAGCCAGACAAGAGAGCAGCGAGCAAGCCAGATATGAGAGTAAGCGAGCAAGCCAGATGTGAGAGAGAGCGAGGCAGATAAGAGAGCGAGCCAGACAATTAAGCAAGCGAGCGAGCCAGATATGAGAGCAAGCGAGCGATCCAGATATGAGAGCGAGCCAGACATGAGAGCGAGCGAGCCAGATATGAGAGCAAGCGAGCGAGCCAGATATGAGAGCAAGCGAGCGAGCCAGATATGAGAGCAAGCGAGCGAACCAGAAATGAGAGCAAGCGAGCCAGCCAGAAATGAGAGCAAGTGAGCCAGCCAGATGTGAGAGCGAGAGATCCAGATATGCGAGCGAGCCAGATATGAGAGCGAGCCAGACAAGAGAGCAAGCGAGAAAGCCAGATATGAGAGCAAGCGAGCCAGACATGAGAGCAAGCGAGCGAGCCAGATATGAGACCGAGCGAGCCAGATAAGAGAGCAAGCCAGATAAGAGAGCAAGCGTGCGAGCCAGATATGCTAGCGAGCAAGCCAGATAAGAGAGCGAGCCAGACAAGAGAGCAAGCGAGCGAGCCAGATATGAGAGTAAGCGAGCCAGCCAGATATGAGAGCGAGCGAGCCAGATAAGAGAGCGAGCAAGACAAGAGAGCAAGCGAACTAGCCAGATATGAGAGCAAGCGAGCGAGCCAGATTTGAGAGCGAGCGAGAAAGATATGCGAGCGAGCCAGATAAGAGAGCGAGCCAGACAAGAGAGCAAGCGAGCGAGCCAGATATGAGAGCAATCGAGCGAGCCGGATATGAGAGCAAGCCAGATATGAGAGCAAGCGAGCGAGCCAGATTTGAGAGCGAGCGAGCCAGATTTGAGAGCGAGCAAGCCAGATATGTGAGCGAGCCATAAAAGAGAGCGAGACAGACAAGAGAGAAAGCGAGCTAGCCAGATATGAGAGCAAGCGAGCGAGCCAGATATGAGAGCAAGCGAGCCAGCTCGATGTGAGAGCGAGCGAGCCAGATATGCGAGCGAGCCAGATAAGAGAGCGAGCCAGACAAGAGAGCAAGCGAGCGAGCCAGATATGAGAGCAAGCGAGCGAGCCAGATATGAGAGCAAGCAAGCCAGCCAGATGTGAGAGCGAGCGAGCCAGATATGCGAGCGAGCCAAATAAGAGAGCGAGCCAGACAAGAGAGCAAGCGAGCGAGCCAGATATGAGAGCGAGCAAGCCAGATATGAGAGCGAGCCAGACAAGAGAGCAGCGAGCGAGCCAGATATGAGAGCAAGCGAGCAAGCCAGATGTGAGAGAGAGCGAGGCAGATAAGAGAGCGAGCCAGACAATTAAGCAAGCGAGCGAGTCAGATATGAGAGCAAGCGAGCGATCCAGATATGAGAGCGAGCCAGACATGAGAGCAAGCGAGCGAGCCAGATATGAGAGCAAGCGAGCGAGCCAGATATGAGAGCAAGCGAGCCAGCCAGATATGAGAGCGAGCGAGCCAGATAAGAGAGCGAGCAAGACAAGAGAGCAAGCGAGCTATCCAGATATGAGAGCGAGCCAGACAAGAGAGCGAGCAAGACAAGAGAGCAAGCGAGCGTGCCAGATATGAGAGCAAGCGAGCGAGCCAGATATGAGAGCAAGCGAGCGAGCCAGAAATGAGAGCAAGCGAGCCAGCCAGAAATGAGAGCAAGCGAGCCAGCCAGATGTGAGAGCGAGCTAGCCAGATATGCGAGTGAGCCAGATAAGACAGCGAGCCAGACAAGAGAGCAAGCGAGAAAGACAGATATGAGAGCAAGCGAGCCAGACATGAGAGCAAGCGAGCGAGCCAGATATGAGAGCGAGCGAGCCAGATAAGAGAGCAAGCCAGACAAGAGAGCAAGCGCGCGAGCCAGATACTCTAGCGAGCAAGCCAGATAAGAGAGCGAACCAGACAAGAGAGCAAGCGAGCGAGCCAGATAGGAGAGCAAGCGAGCCAGCCAGATATGAGAGCGAGCCAGCCAGATAAGAGAGCGAGCAAGACAAGAGAGCAAGCGAGTGAGCCAGATATGAGAGCGAGCGAGCCAGATATGAGAGCAAGCGAGCCAGCCAGATGTGAGAGCGAGCGAGCCAGATATGCGAGCGAGCCAGACAAGAAAGCAAGCGAGCGAGCCAGATATGAGAGCAAGCGAGCAAGCCAGATATGAGAGCGAGCCAGATAAGAGAGCGAACCAGACAAGAGAGCAAGCGAGAAAGCCAGATATGAGAGCGAGCGAGCCAGACATGAGAGCAAGCGAGCGAGCCAGATATGAGAGCGAGCGAGCCAGATAAGAGAGGAAGCCAGACAAGAGAGCATGCGAGCGAGCCAGATATGCTAGCGAGCAAGCCAGATAAGAGAGCGAGCCAGACAAGAGAGCAAGTGAGCGAGCCAGATATGAGAGCAAGCGAGCAAGCCAGATGTGAGAGCGAGACAGATAAGAGAGCAAGCCAGACAAGAGAGGAAGCGAGCGAGCCAGATATGCTAGCGAGCAAGCCAGATAAGAGAGCGAGCCAGACAAGAGAGCAAGCGAGCGAGCCAGATATGAGAGCAAGCGAGCAAGCCAGATATGAGAGCGAACCAGATAAGAGAGCGAACCAAACAAGAGAGCAAGCGAGAAAGTCACATATGAGAGCGAGCGAGCCAGACATGAGAGCAAGCGAGCGAGCCAGATATGAGAGCGAGCAAGCCAGATAAGAGAGGAAGCCAGACAAGAGAGCAAGCGAGCGAGCCAGATATGCTAGCGAGCAAGCCAGATAAGAGAGCGAGCCAGACAAGAGAGCAAGCGAGCGAGCCAGATATGAGAGCAAGCGAGCAAGCCAGATGTGAGAGCGAGACAGATAAGAGAGCAAGCCAGACAAGAGAGGAAGCGAGCGAGCCAGATATGCTAGCGAGCAAGCCAGATAAGAGAGCTAGCCAGACAAGAGAGCAAGCGAGCGAGCCAGATATGAGAGCAAGCGAGCAAGCCAGATATGAGAGTTAGCCACATAAGAGAGCGAACCAGACAAGAGAGCAAGCGAGAAAGTCAGATATGAGAGCGAGCGAGCCAGACATGAGAGCAAGCGAGCGAGCCAGATATGAGAGCGAGCGAGCCAGATATGAGAGCGAGCGAGCCAGATAAGAGAGCAAGCCAGACAAGAGAGCAAGCGAGCGAGCCAGATATGCTAGCGAGCAAGCCAGATAAGAGAGCGAGCGAGCGAGCTAGATATGAGAGCAAGCGAGCGAGCCAGATGTGAGAGCGAGACAGATAAGAGAGCAGCAAGCGAGCCAGGCCAGATATGAGAGCAAGCGAGCAAGCCAAATGTGAGAGAGAGCGAGGCAGATAAGAGAGCGAGCCAGACAATTAAGCAAGCGAGCGAGTCAGATATGAGAGCAAGCGAGCGATCCAGATATGAGAGCGAGCCAGACATGAGAGCAAGCGAGCGAGCCAGATATGAGAGCAAGCGAGCGAGCCAGATATGAGAGCAAGCGAGCCAGCCAGATATGAGAGCGAGCGAGCCAGATAAGAGAGCGAGCAAGAAAAGAGTGCAAGCGAGCTATCCAGATATGAGAGCGAGCCAGACAAGAGAGCGAGCAAGACAAGAGAGCAAGCGAGCGTGCCAGATATGAGAGCAAGCGAGCGAGCCAGATATGAGAGCAAGCGAGCGAGCCAGAAATGAGAGCAAGCGAGCCAGCCAGAAATGAGAGCAAGCGAGCCAGCCAGATGTGAGAGCGAGCTAGCCAGATATGCGAGTGAGCCAGATAAGACAGCGAGCCAGACAAGAGAGCAAGCGAGAAAGACAGATATGAGAGCAAGCGAGCCAGACATGAGAGCAAGCGAGCGAGCCAGATATGAGAGCGAGCGAGCCAGATAAGAGAGCAAGCCAGACAAGAGAGCAAGCGCGCGAGCCAGATACTCTAGCGAGCAAGCCAGATAAGAGAGCGAACCAGACAAGAGAGCAAGCGAGCGAGCCAGATAGGAGAGCAAGCGAGCCAGCCAGATATGAGAGCGAGCCAGCCAGATAAGAGAGCGAGCAAGACAAGAGAGCAAGCGAGCGAGCCAGATATGAGAGCGAGCGAGCCAGATATGAGAGCAAGCGAGCCAGCCAGATGTGAGAGCGAGCGAGCCAGATATGCGAGCGAGCCAGACAAGAAAGCAAGCGAGCGAGCCAGATATGAGAGCAAGCGAGCAAGCCAGATATGAGAGCGAGCCAGATAAGAGAGCGAACCAGACAAGAGAGCAAGCGAGAAAGCCAGATATGAGAGCGAGCGAGCCAGACATGAGAGCAAGCGAGCGAGCCAGATATGAGAGCGAGCAAGCCAGACATGAGAGCAAGCGAGCGAGCCAGATATGAGAGCGAGCGAGCCAGATAAGAGAGGAAGCCAGACAAGAGAGCATGCGAGCGAGCCAGATATGCTAGCGAGCAAGCCAGATAAGAGAGCGAGCCAGACAAGAGAGCAAGTGAGCGAGCCAGATATGAGAGCAAGCGAGCAAGCCAGATGTGAGAGCGAGACAAATAAGAGAGCAAGTCAGACAAGAGAGCAAGCGAGCGAACCAGATAAGAGAGCGAACCAAACAAGAGAGCAAGCGAGAAAGTCACATATGAGAGCGAGCGAGCCAGACATGAGAGCAAGCGAGCGAGCCAGATATGAGAGCGAGCAAGCCAGATAAGAGAGGAAGCCAGACAAGAGAGCAAGCAAGCGAGCCAGATATGCTAGCGAGCAAGCCAGATAAGAGAGCGAGCCAGACAAGAGAGCAAGCGAGCGAGCCAGATATGAGAGCAAGCGAGCAAGCCAGATGTGAGAGCGAGACAGATAAGAGAGCAAGCCAGACAAGAGAGGAAGCGAGCGAGCCAGATATGCTAGCGAGCAAGCCAGATAAGAGAGCTAGCCAGACAAGAGAGCAAGCGAGCGAGCCAGATATGAGAGCAAGCGAGCAAGCCAGATATGAGAGTTAGCCACATAAGAGAGCGAACCAGACAAGAGAGCAAGCGAGAAAGTCAGATATGAGAGCGAGCGAGCCAGACATGAGAGCAAGCGAGCGAGCCAGATATGAGAGCGAGCGAGCCAGATATGAGAGCGAGCGAGCCAGATAAGAGAGCAAGCCAGACAAGAGAGCAAGTGAGCGAGCCAGATATGCTAGCGAGCAAGCCAGATAAGAGAGCGAGCGAGCGAGCTAGATATGAGAGCAAGCGAGCGAGCCAGATGTGAGAGCGAGACAGATAAGAGAGCAGCAAGCGAGCCAGGCCAGATATGAGAGCAAGCGAGCAAGCCAGATGTGAGAGAGAGCGAGGCAGATAAGAGAGCGAGCCAGACAATTATGCAAGCGAGCGAGCCAGATATGAGAGCAAGCGAGCAATCCAGATATGAGAGCGAGCCAGACATAAGAGCGAGCGAGGCAGATATGAGAGCAAGCGAGCGAGCCAGATATGAGAGCAAGCGAGCCAGCCAGATAAGAGAGCGAGCGAGCCAGATAAGAGTGAGCAAGACAAGAGAGCAAGCGAGCTAGCCAGATATGATAGCGAGCCAGACAAGAGAGCAAGCGAGCGAGCCAGATATGAGAGCAAGCGAGCGAGCCAGATATGAGAGCAAGCGAGCGAGCCAGAAATGAGAGCAAGCCAGCCAGCCAGAAATGAGAGCAAGTGAGCCAGCCAGATGTGAGAGCGAGCGAGCCAGATATGCGAGCGAGCCAGATAAGAGAGCGAGCCAGACAAGAGGGCAAGCGAGAAAGCCAGATATGAGAGCAAGCGAGCCAGACATGAGAGCAAGCGAGCGAGCCAGATATGAGACCGAGCGAGCCAGATAAGAGAGCAAGCCAGACAAGAGAGCAAGCGTGCGAGCCAGATATGCTAGCGAGCAAGCCAGATAAGAGAGCGAGCCAGACAAGAGAGCAAGCGAGCGAGCCAGATATGAGAGTAAGCGAGCCAGCCAGACATGAGAGCAAGCGAGCGAGCCAGATATGAGAGCGAGCGAGCCAGACATGAGAGCAAGCGAGCGAGCCAGATATGAGAGCGAGCGAGCCAGATAAGAGAGGAAGCCAGACAAGAGAGCATGCGAGCGAGCCAGATATGCTAGCGAGCAAGCCAGATAAGAGAGCGAGCCAGACAAGAGAGCAAGTGAGCGAGCCAGATATGAGAGCAAGCGAGCAAGCCAGATGTGAGAGCGAGACAAATAAGAGAGCAAGTCAGACAAGAGAGCAAGCGAGCGAGCCAGATATGCTAGCGAGCAAGCCAGATAAGAGAGCGAGCCAGACAAGAGAGCAAGCGAGCGAGCCAGATATGAGAGCAAGCGAGCAAGCCAGATATGAGAGCGAACCAAATAAGAGAGCGAAGCAAACAAGAGAGCAAGCGAGAAAGTCAGATATGAGAGCGAGCGAGCCAGACATGAGAGCAAGCGAGCGAGCCAGATATGAGAGCGAGCAAGCCAGATAAGAGAGGAAGCCAGACAAGAGAGCAAGCGAGCGAGCCAGATATGCTAGCGAGCAAGCCAGATAAGAGAGCTAGCCAGACAAGAGAGCAAGCGAGCGAGCCAGATATGAGAGCAAGCGAGCAAGCCAGATATGAGAGTTAGCCACATAAGAGAGCGAACCAGACAAGAGAGCAAGCGAGAAAGTCAGATATGAGAGCGAGCGAGCCAGACATGAGAGCAAGCGAGCGAGCCAGATATGAGAGCGAGCGAGACAGATATGAGAGCGAGCGAGCCAGATAAGAGAGCAAGCCAGACAAGAGAGCAAGCGAGCGAGCCAGATATGCTAGCGAGCAAGCCAGATAAGAGAGCGAGCGAGCTAGATAAGAGAGCAAGCGAGCGAGCCAGATGTGAGAGCGAGACAGATAAGAGAGCAGCAAGCGAGCCAGGCCAGATATGAGAGCAAGCGAGCAAGCCAGATGTGAGAGAGAGCGAGGCAGATAAGAGAGCGAGCCAGACAATTAAGCAAGCGAGCGAGCCAGATATGAGAGCAAGCGAGCGATCCAGATATGAGAGCGAGCCAGACATAAGAGCGAGCGAGGCAGATATGAGAGCAAGCGAGCGAGCCAGATATGAGAGCAAGCGAGCCAGCCAGATAAGAGAGCGAGCGAGCCAGATAAGAGTGAGCAAGACAAGAGAGCAAGCGAGCTAGCCAGATATGATAGCGAGCCAGACAAGAGAGCAAGCGAGTGAGCCAGATATGAGAGCAAGCGAGCGAGCCAGATATGAGAGCAAGCGAGCGAGCCAGAAATGAGAGCAAGCGAGCCAGCCAGAAATGAGAGCAAGTGAGCCAGCCAGATGTGAGAGCGAGCGAGCCAGATATGCGAGCGAGCCAGATAAGAGAGCGAGCCAGACAAGAGGGCAAGCGAGAAAGCCAGATATGAGAGCAAGCGAGCCAGACATGAGAGCAAGCGAGCGAGCCAGATATGAGACCGAGCGAGCCAGATAAGAGAGCAAGCCAGACAAGAGAGCAAGCGTGCGAGCCAGATATGCTAGCGAGCAAGCCAGATAAGAGAGCGAGCCAGACAAGAGAGCAAGCGAGCGAGCCAGATATGAGAGTAAGCGAGCCAGCCAGATATGAGAGCAAGCAAGCCAGATAAGAGAGCGAGCAAGACAAGAGAGCGAGCGAACTAGCCAGATATTAGAGCAAGCGAGCGAGCCAGATTTGAGAGCGAGCGAGAAAGATATGCGAGCGAGCCAGATAAGAGAGCGAGCCAGACAAGAGAGCAAGCGAGCGAGCCAGATATGAGAGCAAGCGAGCGAGCCGGATATGAGAGCAAGCGAGCAAGCCAGATATGAGAGCAAGCGAGCGAGCCAGATTTGAGAGCGAGCGAGCCAGATTTGAGAGCGAGCGAGCCAGATATGTGAGCGAGCCATAAAAGAGAGCGAGGCAGACAAGAGAGAAAGCGAGCGAGCCAGATATGAGAGCAAGCTAGCAAGCCAGATATGAGAGCGAGCCAGATAAGAGAGCGAGCCAGATAAGAGATCAAGCGAGCGAGCCAGATATGAGAGCAAGCGAGCCAGCTCGATGTGAGAGCGAGCGAGCCAGATATGCGAGCGAGCCAGATAAGAGAGCGAGCCAGACAAGAGAGCAAGCGAGCGAGCCAGATATGAGAGCAAGTGAGCGAGCCAGATATGAGAGCAAGCAAGCCAGCCAGATGTGAGAGCGAGCGAGCCAGATATGCGAGCGAGCCAAATAAGAGAGCGAGCCAGACAAGAGAGCAAGCGAGCGAGCCAGATATGCGAGCAAGCCAGATATGAGAGCGAGCCAGACAAGAGAGCAGCGAGCGAGCCAGATATGAGAGCAAGCGAGCAAGCCAGATGTGAGAGAGAGCGAGGCAGATAAGAGAGCGAGCCAGACAATTAAGCAAGCGAGCCAGATATGAGAGCAAGCGAGCGATCCAGATATGAGAGCGAGCCAGACATGAGAGCAAGCGAGCGAGCCAGATATGAGAGCAAGCGAGCGAGCCAGATATGAGAGCAAGCGAGCCAGCCAGATATGAGAGCGAGCGAGCCAGATAAGAGAGCGAGCAAGACAAGAGAGCAAGCGAGCTAGCCAGATATGAGAGCGAGCCAGACAAGAGAGCAAGCGAGCGTGCCAGATATGAGAGCAATCGAGCGAGCCGGATATGAGAGCAAGCGAGCAAGCCAGATATGAGAGCAAGCGAGCGAGCCAGATATGAGAGCAAGCGAGCGAGCCAGAAATGAGAGCAAGCGAGCCAGCCAGAAATGAGAGCAAGCGAGCCAGCCAGATGTGAGAGCGAGCTAGCCAGATATGCGAGCGAGCCAGATAAGAGAGCGAGCCAGACAAGAGAGCAAGCGAGAAAGACAGATATGAGAGCAAGCGAGCCAGACATGAGAGCAAGCGAGCGAGCCAGATATGAGAGCGAGCGAGCCAGATAAGAGAGCAAGCCAGACAAGAGAGCAAGCGCGCGAGTCAGATATTCTAGCGAGCAAGCCAGATAAGAGAGCGAGCCAGACAAGAGAGCAAGCGATCAAGCCAGATATGAGAGCAAGCGAGCCAGCCAGATATGAGAGCGAGCGAGCCAGATAAGAGAGCGAGCAAGACAAGAGAGCAAGCGAGAAAGCCAGATATGAGAGTGAGCGAGCCAGACATGAGAGCAAGCGAGTGAGCCAGATAAGAGAGCCAGCGAGCCAGATAAGAGAGCAAGCCAGACAAGAGAGCAAGCGAGCGAGCCAGATATGAGAGCAAGCGAGCAAGCCAGATGTGAGAGCGAGACAGATAAGAGAGCAAGTCAGACAAGAGAGCAAGCGAGCGAGCCAGATATGCTAGCGAGCAAGCCAGATAAGAGAGCGAGCCAGACAAGAGAGCAAGCGAGCGAGCCAGATATGAGCGCAAGCGAGCAGTCCAGATATGAGAGCGAGCCAGATAAGAGAGCGAACCAGACAAGAGAGCAAGCGAGAAAGTCAGATATGAGAGCGAGCGAGCCAGACATGAGAGCAAGCGAGCGAGCCAGATATGAGAGCGAGCGAGCCAGATAAGAGAGCAAGCCAGACAAGAGAGCAAGTGAGCGAGCTAGATATGCTAGCGAGCAAGCCAGATAAGAGAGCGAGCCTGACAAGAGAGCAAGCGAGCGAGCCAGATATGCGAGCAAGCGAGCAAGCCAGATGTGAAAGTGAGACAGATAAGAGAGCAAGCCAGACAAGAGAGCAAGCGAGCGAGCCAGATATGCTAGCGAGCAAGCCAGACAAGAGAGCAAGCGAGCGAGCCAGATATGAGAGCAAGCGAGCGAGCCAGATATGAGAGCAAGCGAGGAAGCCAGATATGAGAGCAAGCGAGCCAGATTTGAGAGCGAGCGAGCCAGATATGTGAGCGAGTCATAAAAGAGAGCGAGACAGACAAGAGAGAAAGCGAGCGAGCCAGATATGAGAGCAAGCTAGCAAGCCAGATATGAGAGCGAGCCAGATAAGAGAGCGAGCCAGACAAGAGAGCAAGCGAGCGAGCCAGATAAGAGAGCGAGCAAGCGAGCCAGCTCGATGTGAGAGCGAGCGAGCCAGATATGCGAGCGAGCCAGATAAGAGAGCGAGCCAGACAAGAGAGCAAGCGAGCGAGCCAGATATGAGAGAGAGCGAGGCAGATAAGAGAGTGAGACAGACAATTAAGCAAGCGAGCAAGCCAGATATGAGAGCAAGCGAGCGATCCAGATATGAGAGCGAGCGAGACATGAGAGCGAGCGAGCCAGATATGAGAGCAAGCGAGCCAGATATGAGAGCAAGCGAGCCAGCCAGATATGAGAGCGAGCGAGCCAGATAAGAGAGCGAGCAAGACAAGAGAGCAAGCGAGCGAGCCAGATATGAGAGCAAGCGAGCGAGCCAGATATGAGAGCAAGCGAGCGAGCCAGAAATGAGTGCAAGCGAGCCAGCCAGAAATGAGAGCAAGCGAGCCAGCCAGATGTGAGAGCGAGCTAGCCAGATATGCGAGCGAGCCAGATAAGAGAGCGAGCCAGACAAGAGAGCAAGCGAGAAAGCCAGATATGAGAGCGAGCGAGCCAGACATGAGAGCAAGCGAGCGAGCCAAATATGAGAGCGAGCAAGCCAGATAAGAGAGCAAGCCAGACAAGAGAGCAAGCGTGCGAGCCAGATATTCTAGCGAGCAAGCCAGATAAGAGAGCGAGCCAGACAAGAGAGCAAGCGAGCGAGCCAGATATGAGAGCAAGCGAGCCAGCCAGATATGAGAGCGAGCGAGCCAGATAAGAGAGCGAGCAAGACAAGAGAGCAAGCGAGCGAGCCAGATATGAGAGCGAGCGAGCCAGATATGAGAGCAAGCGAGGGCAGCCAGATGTGAGAGCGAGCGAGCCAGATATGCGAGCGAGCCAGACAAGAAAAGCAAGCGAGCGAGCCAGATAAGAGAGCGAACCAGATGTGAGAGCGAGCGAGCGAGCCAGATATGAGAGCAAGCGAGCGAGCCAGATATGAGAGCAAGCAAGCAGCCAGATGTGAGAGCGAGCGAGCCAGATATGCGAGCGAGCCAGACAAGAGAGCAAGCGAGCAAGCCAGATATAGAGCGAGCCAGATAAGAGAGCGAACCAGACAAGAGAGCAAGCGAGAAAGCCAGATATGAGAGTGAGCGAGCCAGACATGAGAGCAAGCGAGCGAGCCAGATATGAGAGCCAGCGAGCCAGATAAGAGAGCAAGCCAGACAAGAGAGCAAGCGAGCGAGCCAGATATGCTAGCGAGCAAGCCAGATAAGAGAGCGAGCCAGACAAGAGAGCAAGCGAGCGAGCCAGATATGAGAGCAAGCGAGCGAGCCAGATATGAGAGCAAGACAGATAAGAGAGCAAGCCAGACAAGAGAGCAAGCGAGCGAGCCAGATATGCTAGTGAGCAAGCCAGATAAGAGAGCGAGCCAGACAAGAGAGCAAGCGAGCGAGCCAGATATAAGAGCAAGCGAGCGAACCAGATGTGAGAGTGAGCGAGCAAGATATGCGAGCGAGCCAGATAAGAGAGCGAGCCAGACAAGAGAGCAGCGAGCGAGCCAGATATGAGAGCAAGCGAGCAAACCAGATGTGAGAGAGAGCGAGGCAGATAAGAGAGCGAGACAGACAATTAAGCAAGCGAGCGAGCCAGATATGAGAGCAAGCGAGCGATCCACATATGAGAGCGAGCCAGACATGAGAGCGAGCGAGCCAGACATGAGAGCGAGCGAGCCAGATATGAGAGCAAGCAAGCGAGCCACACATGAGAGCAAGCAAGCCAGCCAGATATGAGAGCGAGAGAGCCAGATAAGAGAGCGAGCAAGACAAGAGAGCAAGCAAGCTAGCCAGATATGAGAGCAAGCGAGCGAGCCAGATTTGAGAGCAAGCGAGCGAGCCAGATATGAGAGCAAGCGAGCAAGCCAGATATGAGAGCGAGACAGATAAGAGAGCGAACCAGACAAGAGAGCGAGCGAGACAGATATGAGAGCGAGCGAGCCAGATATGAGAGCAAGTGAGCCAGCCAGATGTGAGAGCGAGCGAGCCAGATATGCGAGTGAGCCAGATAAGAGAGCGAGCCAGACAAGAGAGCAAGCGAGCGAGCCAGATATGAGAGCAAGTGAGCAAGCCAGATATGAGAGCGAGCCAGATAAGAGAGCAAACCAGACAAGAGAGCAAGTGAGAAAGCCAGATATGAGAGCGAGCGAGTCAGACATGAGAGCAATCGAACGAGCCAGATATGAGAGCAAGCGAGCCAGATATGCGAGCGAGCCAGATATGAGAGCAAGTGAGCAAGCCAGATATGAGAGCGAGCCAGATAAGAGAGCAAACCAGACAAGAGAGCAAGTGAGAAAGCCAGATATGAGAGCGAGCGAGTCAGACATGAGAGCAATCGAGCGAGCCAGATATGAGAGCAAGCGAGCCAGATATGCGAGCGAGCCAGATAAGAGAGCGAGCCAGACAAGAGAGCAAGCGAGCGAGCCAGATATGAGAGCAAGCGAGCAAGCCAGATATGAGAGTGAGCCAGATAAGAGAGCGAACCAGACAAGAGAGCAAGCGGGAAAACCAGAAATGAGAGCGAGCGAGCCAGACATGAGAGCAAGTGAGCGAGCCAGATATGAGAGCGAGCGAGCCAGATAAGAGAGCAAGCCAGACAAGAGAGCAAGCGAGCGAGCCAGATATAGAGCAAGCGAGCGAGCCAGATGTGAGAGCGAGACAGATAAGAGAGAAAGCCAGACAAGAGAGCAAGCGAGCGAGCCAGATATGCTAGCGAGCAAGCCAGATAAGAGAGCGAGCCAGACAAAAGAGCAAGTGAGCGAGCCAGATATGAGAGCAAGCGACCGAGCCAGATATGACAGCGAGCAAGCAAGATATGCGAGCGAGCCAGATAAGAGAGCGAGCCAGACAAGAGAGCAGCGAGCGAGCCAGATATAAGAGCAAGCGAGCAAGCCAGATGTGAGAGAAAGTGAGGCAGATAAGAGAGCGAGACAGACAACTAAGCAAGCGAGCGAGCCAGATATGAGAGCAAGCGTGCGATCCAGATATGAGAGCAAGCTAGACATGAGAGCGAGCGAGCCAAATATGAGAGCAAGCGAGCGAGCCAGATATGAGAGCAATCGAGCGAGCCAGATTTGAGAGCAAGCGAGTAAGCCAGATATGGGAGCAAGCGAGCAAGCCAGATATGAAAGCGAGACAGATAAGAGAGCGAACCAGACAAGAGAGCAAGCGAGCGAGCCAGATATGAGAGCGAGCGAGCCAGATATGAGAGCAAGCGAGCCAGCCAGATGTGAGAGCGAGCGATTCAGATATGCGAGCGAGCCAGATAAGAGAGCGAGCCAAATAAGAGAGCAAGCGAGCGAGCCAGATATGAGAGCAAGCGAGCAAGCCAGATATGAGAGCGAGCGAGCCAGACATGAGAGCAAGCGAGCGAGCCAGATATGAGAGTGAGCCAGATAAGAGAGCGAACCAGACAAAAGAGCAAGCAAGAAAGCCAGATATGAGAGCGAGCGAGACAGACATGAGAGCAAGTGAGCGAGCCAGAAATGCTAGCGAGCAAGCCAGATAAGAGAGCGAGCCAGACAGGAGAGCAAGCGAGCGAGCCAGATACAGAGCAAGCGAGCGAGCCAGATGTGAGAGCGAGACAGATAAGAGAGCAAGCCAGACAAGAGAGCAAGCAAGCGAGCCAGAAATGCTAGCGAGCAAGCCAGATAAGAGAGCGAGCCAGACAGGAGAGCAAGCGAGCGAGCCAGATACAGAGCAAGCGAGCGAGCCAGATGTGAGAGCGAGACAGATAAGAGAGCAAGCCAGACAAGAGAGCAAGCAAGCGAGCCAGAAATGCTAGCGAGCAAGCCAGATAAGAGAGCGAGCCAGACAGGAGAGCAAGCGAGCGAGCCAGATACAGAGCAAGCGAGCGAGCCAGATGTGAGAGCGAGACAGATAAGAGAGCAAGCCAGACAAGAGAGCAAGCGAGCGAGCCAGATATGCTAGCGAGCAAGCCAGATAAGAGAGCCAGCCAGACAAGAGAGCAAGCGAGTGAGCCAGATATGAGAGCAAGCGAGCAAGCCAGATGTGAGAGAGAGCGAGGCAGATAAGAGAGCGAGCCAGACAATTAAGCTAGCGAGCGAGCCAGATATGAGAGCAAGCGAGCAATCCAGATATGAGAGCGAGCCAGACATGAGAGCGAGCGAGCCAGATATGAGAGCAAGCGAGCGAGCCAGATATGAGAGCAAGCGAGCCAGCCAGATATGAGAACGAGCGAGCCAGATAAGAGAGCGAGCAAGACAAGAGAGCAAGCGAGCTAGCCAGATATGAGAGTGAGCCAGACAAGAGAGCAAGTAAGCGAGCCAGATATGAGAGCAAGCGAGCCAGCCAGATATGAGAGCGAGCGAGCCAGATAAGAGAGCGAGCAAGACAAGAGAGCAAGCGAGCGAGCCAGATATGAGAGCAAGAGAGCCAGCCAGATATGAGAGCGAGCAAGCCAGATAAGAGAGCGAGCCAGACAAGAGAGCAAGCGAGCGAGCCAGATATGAGAGCAAGCGAGCAAGCCAGATGTGAGAGAGAGCGAGGCAGATAAGAGAGCGAGCCAGACAATTAAGCAAGCGAGCCAGATATGAGAGCAAGCGAGCAATCCAGATATGAGAGCGAGCTAGACATGAGAGCGAGCGAGCCAGATATGAGAGCAAGCGAGCGAGCCAGATATGAGAGCAAGCGAGCCAGCCAGATATGAGAGCAAGCAAGCCAGATAAGAGAGCGAGCAAGACAAGAGAGCAAGCGAGCTAGCCAGATATGCGAGCGAGCCAGATAAGAGAGGGAGCCAGACAAGAGAGCAAGCGAGAAAGCCAGATATGAGAGCGAGCGAGCCAGACATGAGAGCAAGCGAGCGAGCCAGATATGAGAGCGAGCGAGCCAGATAAGAGAGCAAGCCAGACAAGAGAGCAAGCGTGCGAGCCAGATATTCTAGCGAGCAAGCCAGATAAGAGAGCGAGCCAGACAAGAGAGCAAGCAAGCGAGCCAGATATGCGAGCGAGCCAGACAAGAGAGCAAGCGAGAGAGCCAGATATGAGAGCAAGCGAGCCAGCCAGATATGAGAGCGAGCGAGCCAGATAAGAGAGCGAGCAAGACAAGAGAGCAAGCGAGCGAGCCAGATATGCGAGCGAGCCAGACAAGAGAGCAAGCGAGAGAGCCAGATATGAGAACAAGCGAGCGAGCCAGATATGAGAGCAAGCGCGCCAGCCAGATATGAGAGCGAGCGAGCCAGATAAGAGAGCGAGCAAGACAAGAGAGCAAGCGAGCTAGCCAGATATGAGAGCAATCGAGCGAGCCAGACTTGAGAGCAAGCGAGTAAGCCAGATATGAGAGCAAGCAAGCAAGCCAGATATGAAAGCGAGACAGATAAGAGAGCGAACCAGACAAGAGAGCAAGCGAGCGAGCCAGATATGAGAGCGAGCGAGCCAGATATGAGAGCAAGCGAGCCAGCCAGATGTGAGAGCGAGCGAGCCAGATATGCGAGCGAGCCAGATAAGAGAGCGAGCCAGACAAGAGAGCAAGCTAGCGAGCCAGATATGAGAGCAAGCGAGCAAGCCAGATATGAGAGCGAGCGAGCCAGACATGAGAGCAAGCGAGCGCGCCAGATATGAGAGCGAGCGAGCCAAATATGAGAGCAAGCGAGCAAGCCAGATATGAGAGTGAGCCAGATAAGAGAGCGAACCAGACAAAAGAGCAAGCAAGAAAGCCAGATATGAGAGCGAGCGAGACATACATGAGAGCAAGTGAGCGAGCCAGATATGGGAGCGAGCGAGCCAGATAAGAGAGCAAGCCAGACAAGAGAGCATGCGAGCGAGCCAGAAATGCTAGCGAGCAAGCCAGATAAGAGAGCGAGCCAGACAGGAGAGCAAGCGAGCGAGCCAGATACAGAGCAAGCGAGCGAGCCAGATGTGAGAGCGAGACAGATAAGAGAGCAAGCCAGACAAGAGAGCAAGCGAGCGAGCCAGATATGCTAGCGAGCAAGCCAGATAAGAGAGCCAGCCAGACAAGAGAGCAAGCGAGCGAGCCAGATATGAGAGCAAGCGAGCAAGCCAGATGTGAGAGCGAGACAGATAAGAGAGCAAGCCAGACAAGAGAGCAAGCGAGCGAGCCAGATATGCTAGCGAGAAAGCCAGATAAGAGAGCGAGCGAGCGATCCAGATATAAGAGCGAGCCAGACATGAGAGCGAGCGAGCCAGATATGAGAGCAAGCGAGCCAGATATGAGAGCAAGCGAGCCAGCCAGATATGAGAGCGAGCGAGCTAGATAAGAGAGCGAGCAAGACAAGAGAGCAAGCGAACTAGCCAGATATGAGAGCAAGCGAGCGAGCCAGATATGAGAGCAAGCGAGCGAGCCAGATATGAGAGCAAGTGAGCCAGCCAGATGTGAGAGCGAGCGAGCCAGATATGCGAGCGAGCCAGATAAGAGAGCGAGCCAGACAAGAGAGCAAGCGAGCGAGCCAGATATGAGAGCAAGAGAGCAAGCCAGATATGAGAGCGAGCCAGATAAGAGAGCAAACCAGACAAGAGAGCAAGTGAGAAAGCCAGATATGAGATCGAGCGAGTCAGACATGAGAGCAATCGAGCTAGCCAGATATGAGAGCGAGCGAGCCAGATATGCGAGCGAGCAAGCAAGATAAGAGAGCGAGCCAGACAAGAGAGCAAGCGAGCGAGCCAGATATGAGAGCAAGCGAGCAAGCCAGATATGAGAGTGAGCCAGATAAGAGAGCGAACCAGACAAGAGAGCAAGCGGGAAAGCCAGAAATGAGAGCGAGCGAGCCAGACATGAGAGCAAGTGAGCGAGCCAGATATGAGAGCGAGCGAGCCAGATAAGAGAGCAAGCCAGACAAGAGAGCAAGCGAACGAGCCAGATATGCTAGCGAGCAAGCCAGATAAGAGAGCAAGCGAGCGAGCCAGATATAGAGCAAGCGAGCGAGCCAGATGTGAGAGCGAGACAGATAAGAGAGAAAGCCAGACAAGAGAGCAAGCGAGCGAGCCAGATATAGAGCAAGCGAGCGAGCCAGATGTGAGAGCGAGACAGATAAGAGAGAAAGCCAGACAAGAGAGCAAGCGAGCCAGATATGCTAGCGAGCAAGCCAGATAAGAGAGCGAGCCATACAAAAGAGCAAGTGAGCGAGCCAGATATGAGAGCAAGCGAGCGAGCCAGATATGAGAGCGAGCAATCAAGATATGCGAGCGAGCCAGATAAGAGAGCGAGCCAGACAAGAGAGCAGCGAGCGAGCCAGATATAAGAGCAAGCGAGCAAGCCAGATGTGAGAGAAAGTGAGGCAGATAAGAGAGCGAGACAGACAATTAAGCAAGCGAGCGAGCCAGATATGAGAGCAAGCGAGCGATCCAGATATGAGAGCGAGCCAGACATGAGAGTGAGCGAGCCAGATATGAGAGCAAGCGAGCGAGCCAGATATGAGAGCAAGCGCGCCAGCCAGATATGAGAGCGAGCGAGCCAGATAAGAGAGCGAGCAAGACAAGAGAGCAAGCGAGCTAGCCAGATATGAGAGCAATCGAGCGAGCCAGACTTGAGAGCAAGCGAGTAAGCCAGATATGAGAGCAAGCAAGCAAGCCAGATATGAAAGCGAGACAGATAAGAGAGCGAACCAGACAAGAGAGCAAGCGAGCGAGCCAGATATGAGAGCGAGCGAGCCAGATATGAGAGCAAGCGAGCCAGCCAGATGTGAGAGCGAGCGAGCCAGATATGCGAGCGAGCCAGATAAGAGAGCGAGCCAGACAAGAGAGCAAGCTAGCGAGCCAGATATGAGAGCAAGCGAGCAAGCCAGATATGAGAGCGAGCGAGCCAGACATGAGAGCAAGCGAGCGCGCCAGATATGAGAGCGAGCGAGCCAAATATGAGAGCAAGCGAGCAAGCCAGATATGAGAGTGAGCCAGATAAGAGAGCGAACCAGACAAAAGAGCAAGCAAGAAAGCCAGATATGAGAGCGAGCGAGACAGACATGAGAGCAAGTGAGCGAGCCAGATATGGGAGCGAGCGAGCCAGATAAGAGAGCAAGCCAGACAAGAGAGCATGCGAGCGAGCCAGAAATGCTAGCGAGCAAGCCAGATAAGAGAGCGAGCCAGACAGGAGAGCAAGCGAGCGAGCCAGATACAGAGCAAGCGAGCGAGCCAGATGTGAGAGCGAGACAGATAAGAGAGCAAGCCAGACAAGAGAGCAAGCGAGCGAGCCAGATATGCTAGCGAGCAAGCCAGATAAGAGAGCCAGCCAGACAAGAGAGCAAGCGAGCGAGCCAGATATGAGAGCAAGCGAGCAAGCCAGATGTGAGAGCGAGACAGATAAGAGAGCAAGCCAGACAAGAGAGCAAGCTAGTGAGCCAGATATGCTAGCGAGCAAGCCAGATAAGAGAGCGAGCCAGACAAGGGAGCAAGCGAGCGAACCAGATATGAGAGCAAGCGAGCGAGCCAGATGTGAGAGCAAGCGAGCAAGATATGCGAGCGAGCCAGATAAGAGAGCGAGCCAGACAAGAGAGCAGCGAGCGAGCCAGATATGAGAGCAAGCGAGCAAGCCAGATGTGAAAGAGAGCGAGGCAGATAAGAGAGCGAGCCAGACAATTAAGAAAGCGAGCAAGCCAGATATGAGAGCAAGCGAGCAATCCAGATATGAGAGCAAGCCAGACATGAGAGCGAGCGAGCCAGATATGAGAGCAAGCGAGCCAGCCAGATATGAGAGCAAGCGAGCCAGCCAGATTTGAGAGCGAGCGAGCCAGATATGCGAGCGAGCCAGATAAGAGAGCGAGCCAGACAAGAGAGCAAGCGAGCGAGCCAGATATGAGAGCAAGCGAGCAAGTCAGATATGAGAGCGAGTCAGATAAGAGAGCGAGCAAGACAAGAGAGCAAGCGAACTAGCCAGATATGAGAGCAAGCGAGCGAGCCAGATATGAGAGCAAGCGAGCGAGCCAGAAATGAGTGCAAGCGAGCCAGCCAGAAATGAGAGCAAGCGAGCCAGCCAGATGTGAGAGCGAGCTAGCCAGATATGCGAGCGAGCCAGATAAGAGAGCGAGCCAGACAAGAGAGCAAGCGAGAAAGCCAGATATGAGAGCGAGCGAGCCACACATGAGAGCAAGCGAGCGAGCCAGATATGAGAGCGAGCAAGCCAGATAAGAGAGCAAGCCAGACAAGAGAGCAAGCGTGCGAGCCAGATATTCTAGCGAGCAAGCCAGATAAGAGAGCGAGACAGACAAGAGAGCAAGCGAGCCAGCCAGATATGAGAGCGAGCGAGCCAGATAAGAGAGGGAGCAAGACAAGAGAGCAAGCGGGCGAGCCAGATATGAGAGCGAGCGAGCCAGATATGAGAGCAAGCGAGCCAGACAGATGTGAGAGCGAGCGAGCCAGATATGCGAGCGAGCCAGACAAGAGAGCAAGCGAGCGAGCCAGATATGAGAGCAAGCGAGCAAGCCAGATATGAGAGCGAGCCAGATAAGAGAGCGAACCAGACAAGAGAGCAAGCGAGAAAGCCAGATATGAGAGTGAGCGAGCCAGACATGAGAGCAAGCAAGCGAGCCAGATAAGAGAGCCAGCGAGCCAGATAAGAGAGCAAGCCAGACAAGAGAGCAAGCGAGCGAGCCAGATATGCTAGCGAGCAAGCCAGATAAGAGAGCAAGCAAGACAAGAGAGCAAGCGAGCGAGCCAGATATAGAGCAATCGAGCGAGCCAGATGTGAGAGCGAGACAGATAAGAGAGAAAGCCAGACAAGAGAGCAAGCGAGCGAGCCAGATATGCTAGCGAGCAAGCCAGATAAGAGAGCGAGCCAGACAAGAGAGCAAGCGAGCGAGCAAGATATGAGAGCAAGTGAGCGAGCCAGATGTGAGAGCGAGACAGATAAGAGAGCAAGCCAGACAAGAGAGCAAGCGAGCGAGCCAGATATAAGAGCAAGCGAGCGAACCAGATGTGAGAGTGAGCGAGCAAGATATGCGAGCGAGCCAGATAAGAGAGCGAGCCAGACAAGAGAGCAGCGAGCGAGCCAGATATGAGAGCAAGCGAGCAAACCAGATGTGAGAGAGAGCGAGGCAGATAAGAGAGCGAGACAGACAATTAAGCAAGCGAGCGAGCCAGATATGAGAGCAAGCGAGCGATCCAGATATGAGAGCGAGCCAGACATGAGAGCGAGCGAGCCAGACATGAGAGCGAGCGAGCCAGATATGAGAGCAAGCGAGCGAGCCAGATATGAGAGCAAGCCAGCCAGATATGAGAGCGAGAGAGCCAGATAAGAGAGCGAGCAAGACAAGAGAGCAAGCAAGCTAGCCAGATATGAGAGCAAGCGAGCGAGCCAGATTTAAGAGCAAGCGAGCGAGCCAGATATGAGAGCAAGCGAGCAAGCCAGATATGAGAGCGAGACAGATAAGAGAGCGAACCAGTCAAGAGAGCGAGCGAGCCAGATATGAGAGCAAGTGAGCCAGCCAGATGTGAGAGCGAGCGAGCCAGATATGCGAGTGAGCCAGATAAGAGAGCGAGCCAGACAAGAGAGCAAGCGAGCGAGCCAGATATGAGAGCAAGTGAGCAAGCCAGATATGAGAGCGAGCCAGATAAGAGAGCAAACCAGACAAGAGAGCAAGTGAGAAAGCCAGATATGAGATCGAGCGAGTCAGACATGAGAGCAATCGAGCGAGCCAGATATGAGAGCGAGCGAGCCAGATATGCGAGCGAGCAAGCCAGATAAGAGAGCGAGCCAGACAAGAGAGCAAGCGGGAAAGCCAGAAATGAGAGCGAGCCAGACATGAGAGCAAGTGAGCGAGCCAGATATGAGAGCGAGCGAGCCAGATAAGAGAGCAAGCCAGACAAGAGAGCAAGCGAGCGAGCCAGATATGCTAGCGAGCAAGCCAGATAAGAGAGCAAGCGAGCGAGCCAGATATAGAGCAAGCGAGCAAGCCAGATATGAGAGCAAGCGAGCAAGCCAGATATGAGAGTGAGCCAGATAAGAGAGCGAACCAGACAAGAGAGCAAGCGGGAAAGCCAAAAATGAGAGCGAGCGAGCCAGACATGAGAGCAAGTGAGCGAGCCAGATATGAGAGCGAGCGAGCCAGATAAGAGAGCAAGCCAGACAAGAGAGCAAGCGAGCGAGCCAGATATGCTAGCGAGCAAGCCAGATAAGAGAGCAAGCGAGCGAGCCAGATATAGAGCAAGCGAGCGAGCCAGATGTGAGAGCGAGACAGATAAGAGAGAAAGCCAGACAAGAGAGCAAGTGAGCGAGCCAGATATGAGAGCAAGCGAGCGAGCCAGATATGAGAGCGAGCAAGCAAGATATGCGAGCGAGCCAGATAAGAGAGCGAGCCAGACAAGAGAGCAGCGAGCGAGCCAGATATAAGAGCAAGCGAGCAAGCCAGATGTGAGAGAAAGTGAGGCAGATAAGAGAGCGAGACAGACAATTAAGCAAGCGAGCGAGCCAGATATGAGAGCAAGCGAGCGATCCAGATATGAGAGCGAGCCAGACATGAGAGTGAGCGAGCCAGATATGAGAGCAAGTGAGCGAGCCAGATATGAGAGCAAGCGCGCCAGCCAGATATGAGAGCGAGCGAGCCAGATAAGAGAGCGAGCAAGACAAGAGAGCAAGCGAGCTAGCCAGATATGAGAGCAATCGAGCGAGCCAGACTTGAGAGCAAGCGAGTAAGCCAGATATGAGAGCAAGCGAGCAAGCCAGATATGAAAGCGAGACAGATAAGAGAGCGAACCAGACAAGAGAGCAAGCGAGCGAGCCAGATATGAGAGCGAGCGAGCCAGATATGAGAGCAAGCGAGCCAGCCAGATGTGAGAGCGAGCGAGCCAGATATGCGAGCGAGCCAGATAAGAGAGCGAGCCAGACAAGAGAGCAAGCTAGCGAGCCAGATATGAGAGCAAGCGAGCAAGCCAGATATGAGAGCGAGCAAGCCAGACATGAGAGCAAGCGAGCGCGCCAGATATGAGAGCGAGCGAGCCAAATATGAGAGCAAGCGAGCAAGCCAGATATGAGAGTGAGCCAGATAAGAGAGCGAACCAGACAAAAGAGCAAGCAAGAAAGCCAGATATGAGAGCGAGCGAGACAGACATGAGAGCAAGTGAGCGAGCCAGATATGGGAGCGAGCGAGCCAGATAAGAGAGCAAGCCAGACAAGAGAGCAAGCGAGCGAGCCAGAAATGCTAGCGAGCAAGCCAGATAAGAGAGCGAGCCAGACAGGAGAGCAAGCGAGCGAGCCAGATACAGAGCAAGCGAGCGAGCCAGATGTGAGAGCGAGACAGATAAGAGAGCAAGCCAGACAAGAGAGCAAGCGAGCAAGCCAGATATGCTAGCGAGCAAGCCAGATAAGAGAGCCAGCCAGACAAGAGAGCAAGCGAGCGAGCCAGATATGAGAGCAAGCGAGCAAGCCAGATGTGAGAGCGAGACAGATAAGAGAGCAAGCCAGACAAGAGAGCAAGCTAGTGAGCCAGATATGCTAGCGAGCAAGCCAGATAAGAGAGCGAGCCAGACAAGGGAGCAAGCGAGCGAACCAGATATGAGAGCAAGCGAGCGAGCCAGATGTGAGAGCAAGCGAGCAAGATATGCGAGCGAGCCAGATAAGAGAGCGAGCCAGACAAGAGAGCAGCGAGCGAGCCAGATATGAGAGCAAGCGAGCAAGCCAGATGTGAAAGAGAGCGAGGCAGATAAGAGAGCGAGCCAGACAATTAAGAAAGCGAGCAAGCCAGATATGAGAGCAAGCGAGCAATCCAGATATGAGAGCAAGCCAGACATGAGAGCGAGCGAGCCAGATATGAAAGCAAGCGAGCGAGCCAGATATGAGAGCAAGCGAGCCAGCCAGATTTGAGAGCGAGCGAGCCAGATATGCGAGCGAGCCAGATAAGAGAGCGAGCCAGACAAGAGAGCAAGCGAGCGAGCCATTTATGAGAACAAGCGAGTGAGCCAGATATGAGAGCAAGCGAGCAAGTCAGATATGAGAGCGAGTCAGATAAGAGAGCGAACCAGACAAGAGAGCAAGCGAGCGAGCCAGATATGAGAGCGAGCGAGCCAGATATGAGAGCAATCGAGCCAACCAGATGTTAGAGCGAGTGAGCCAGATATGCGAGCGAGCCAAATAAGAGAGCGAGCCAGACAAGAGAGCAAGCAAGCGAGCCAGATATGAGAGCAAGCGAGCAAGCCAGATTTGAGAGCGAGCCAGATAAGAGAGCAAACCAGACAAGAGAGCAAGTGATAAAGCCAGATATGAGAGCGAGCGAGCCAGACATGAGAGCAAGCGAGCGAGCCAAATATGAGAGCGAGCGAGCCAGACATGAGAGCAAGCGAGCCAGATATGAGAGCGAGCGAGCCAGATAAAAGAGCGAGCCAGACAAGAGAGCAAGCGAGCGAGCCAGATATGAGAGCAAGCGAGCTAGCCAGATATGAGAGCAAGCGAGCAAACCAGATATGAGAGCGAGCGAGCCAGACATGAGAGCGAGCGAGTAAGATATGAGAGCGAGCGAGCCAAATATGCGAGCGAGAGAGCCAGATAAGAGAGCGAGCCAGACAAGAGAGCAAGCGAGCGAGCCAGATATGAGAGCGAGCGAGCCAGATATGAGAGCAAGCGAGTGAGCCAGATATGAGAGCAAACGAGCCAGCCACATGTGAGAGCGATCGAGCCAGATATGTGAGCGAGCCAGATAAGAGAGCGAGCCAGACAAGAGAGCAAGCGAGCGAGCCAGATATGAGAGCAAGCGAGCAAGCCAGATATGAGAGCGAGCCAGATAAGAGAGCGAACCAGACAAGAGAGCAAGTGAGAAATCCAGATATGAGAGCGAGCGAGCCAGACATGAGAGCAAGCGAGGGAGCCAGATATGAGAGCGAGCCAGACATGAGAGCAAGCGAGCGAGCCAGATATGAGAGCGAGCGAGACAGATAAGAGAACAAGCGAGCGAGCCAGATATGCTAGCGAGCAAGCCAGATAAGAGAGCGAGCCAGACAAGAGAGCAAGCGAGCGAGCCAGATATGAGAGCAAGCGAGCAAACCAGATGTGAGAGCGAGACAGATAAGAGAGCAAGTCAGACAAGAGAGCAAGCGAGCCAGATATGATGGCGAGCAAGCCAGATAAGGGAGCGAGCCAGATGTGAGAGCGAGACAGATAAGAGAGCAAGTCAGACAAGAGAGCAAGCGAGCCAGATATGATAGCGAGCAAGCCAGATAAGGGAGCGAGCCAGACAAGAGAGCAAGCGAGCGAGCCAGATATGAGAGCAAGCGAGCCAGATGAGAGAGCGAGCGAGCAAGATATGCGAGCGAGCCAGATAAGAGAGCGAGCCAGACAAGAGAGCAGCGAGCGAGCCAGATATGAGAGCAAGCGAGCAAGCCAGATGTGAGAGAGAGCGAGGCAGATAAGAGAGCGAGCCAGATATGAGAGCGAGCGAGCCAGATATGCGAGCGAGCAAGCCAGACAAGAGAGCAAGCGAGCGAGCCAGATATGAGAGCAAGCGAGCAAGCCAGATATGAGAGTGAGCCAGATAAGAGAGCGAACCAGACAAGAGAGCAAGCGGGAAAGCCAGAAATGAGAGCGAGCGAGCCAGACATGAGAGCAAGTGAGCGAGCCAGATATGAGAGCGAGCGAGCCAGATAAGAGAGCAAGCCAGACAAGAGAGCAAGCGAGCGAGCCAGATATGCTAGCGAGCAAGCCAGATAAGAGAGCAAGCGAACGAGCCAGATATAGAGCAAGCGAGCGAGCATGTGAGAGCGAGACAGATAAGAGAGAAAGCCAGACAAGAGAGCAAGCGAGCGAGCCAGATATAGAGCAAGCGAGCGAGCCAGATGTGAGAGCGAGACAGATAAGAGAGAAAGCCAGACAAGAGAGCAAGCGAGCGAGCCATATATGCTAGCGAGCAAGCCAGATAAGAGATCGAGCCAGACAAAAGAGCAAGTGAGCGAGCCAGATATGAGAGCAAGCGAGCGAGCCAGATATGAGAGCGAGCAAGCAAGATATGCGAGCGAGCCAGATAAGAGAGCGAGCCAGACAAGAGAGCAGCGAGCGAGCCAGATATAAGAGCAAGCGAGGAAGCCAGATGTGAGAGAAAGTGAGGCAGATAAGAGAGCGAGACAGACAATTAAGCAAGCGAGCGAGCCAGATATGAGAGCAAGCGAGCGATCCAGATATGAGAGCGAGCCAGACATGAGAGTGAGCGAGCCAGATATGAGAGCAAGCGAGCGAGCCAGATATGAGAGCAAGCGCGCCAGCCAGATATGAGAGCGAGCGAGCCAGATAAGAGAGCGAGCGAGCCAGATATGAGAGCAAGCGAGCTAGCCAGATATGAGAGCAATCGAGCGAGCCAGACTTGAGAGCAAGCGAGTAAGCCAGATATGAGAGCAAGCGAGCAAGCCAGATATGAAAGCGAGACAGATAAGAGAGCGAACCAGACAAGAGAGCAAGCGAGCGAGCCAGATATGAGAGCGAGCGAGCCAGATATGAGAGCAAGCGAGCCAGCCAGATGTGAGAGCGAGCGAGCCAGATATGCGAGCAAGCTAGCGAGCCAGATATGAGAGCAAGCGAGCAAGCCAGATATGAGAGCGAGCGAGCCAGACATGAGAGCAAGCGATCGCGCCAGATATGAGAGCGAGCGAGCCAAATATGAGAGCAAGCGAGCAAGCCAGATATGAGAGCGAGCCAGATAAGAGAGCGAACCAGACAAAAGAGCAAGCAAGAAAGCCAGATATGAGAGCGAGCGAGACAGACATGAGAGCAAGTGAGCGAGCCAGATATGGGAGCGAGCGAGCCAGATAAGAGAGCAAGCCAGACAAGAGAGCAAGCGAGCGAGCCAGAAATGCTAGCGAGCAAGCCAGATAAGAGAGCGAGCCAGACAGGAGAGCAAGCGAGCGAGCCAGATACAGAGCAAGCGAGCGAGCCAGATGTGAGAGCGAGACAGATAAGAGAGCAAGCCAGACAAGAGAGCAAGCGAGCGAGCCAGATATGCTAGCGAGCAAGCCAGATAAGAGAGCCAGCCAGACAAGAGAGCAAGCGAGCAAGCCAGATATGAGAGCAAGCGAGCAAGCCAGATGTGAGAGCGAGACAGATAAGAGAGCAAGCCAGACAAGAGAGCAAGCTAGTGAGCCAGATATGCTAGCGAGCAAGCCAGATAAGAGAGCGAGCCAGACAAGGGAGCAAGCGAGCGAACCAGATATGAGAGCAAGCGAGCGAGCCAGATGTGAGAGCAAGCGAGCAAGATATGCGAGCGAGCCAGATAAGAGAGCGAGCCAGACAAGAGAGCAGCGAGCGAGCCAGATATGAGAGCAAGCGAGCAAGCCAGATGTGAAAGAGAGCGAGGCAGATAAGAGAGCGAGCCAGACAATTAAGAAAGCGAGCAAGCCAGATATGAGAGCAAGCGAGCAATCCAGATATGAGAGCAAGCCAGACATGAGAGCGAGCGAGCCAGATATGAGAGCAAGCGAGCGAGCCAGATATGAGAGCAAGCGAGCCAGCCAGATTTGAGAGCGAGCGAGCCAGATATGCGAGCGAGCCAGATAAGAGAGCGAGCCAGACAAGAGAGCAAGCGAGCGAGCCATTTATGAGAACAAGCGAGCGAGCCAGATATGAGAGCAAGCGAGCAAGTCAGATATGAGAGCGAGTCAGATAAGAGAGCGAACCAGACAAGAGAGCAAGCGAGCGAGCCAGATATGAGAGCGAGCGAGCCAGATATGAGAGCAATCGAGCCAACCAGATGTTAGAGCGAGTGAGCCAGATATGCGAGCGCGCCAAATAAGAGAGCGAGCCAGACAAGAGAGCAAGCAAGCGAGCCAGATATGAGAGCAAGCGAGCAAGCCAGATTTGAGAGCGAGCCAGATAAGAGAGCGAACCAGACAAGAGAGCAAGTGATAAAGCCAGATATGAGAGCGAGCGAGCCAGACATGAGAGCAAGCGAGCGAGCCAAATATGAGAGCGAGCGAGCCAGACATGAGAGCAAGCGAGCCAGATATGAGAGCGAGCGAGCCAGATAAAAGAGCGAGCCAGACAAGAGAGCAAGCGAGCGAGCCAGATATGAGAGCAAGCGAGCTAGCCAGATATGAGAGCAAGCGAGCAAACCAGATATGAGAGCGAGCGAGCCAGACATGAGAGCGAGCGAGTAAGATATGAGAGCGAGCGAGCCAAATATGCGAGCGAGAGAGCCAGATAAGAGAGCGAGCCAGACAAGAGAGCAAGCGAGTGAGCCAGATATGAGAGCGAGCGAGCCAGATATGAGAGCAAGCCAGATAAGAGAGCGAACCAGACAAGAGAGCAAGTGAGAAATCCAGATATGAGAGCGAGCGAGCCAGACATGAGAGCAAGCGAGGGAGCCAGATATGAGAGCGAGCCAGACATGAGAGCAAGCGAGCGAGCCAGATATGAGAGCGAGCGAGACAGATAAGAGAACAAGCGAGCGAGCCAGATATGCTAGCGAGCAAGCCAGATAAGAGAGCGAGCCAGACAAGAGAGCAAGCGAGCGAGCCAGATATGAGAGCAAGCGAGCGAGCCAGATGTGAGAGTGAGACAGATAAGAGAGCAAGTCAGACAAGAGAGCAAGCGAGCCAGATATGATAGCGAGCAAGCCAGATAAGGGAGCGAGCCAGATGTGAGAGCGAGACAGATAAGAGAGCAAGTCAGACAAGAGAGCAAGCGAGCCAGATATGATAGCGAGCAAGCCAGATAAGGGAGCGAGCCAGACAAGAGAGCAAGCGAGCGAGCCAGATATGAGAGCAAGCGAGCCAGATGAGAGAGCGAGCGAGCAAGATATGTGAGCGAGCCAGATAAGAGAGCGAGCCAGACAAGAGAGCAGCGAGCGAGCCAGATATGAGAGCAAGCGAGCAAGCCAGATGTGAGAGAGAGCGAGGCAGATAAGAGAGCGAGCCAGACAATTAAGCAAGCGAGCGAGCCAGATATGAGAGCAAGCGAGCGATCAAGATATGAGAGCGAGCCAGACATGAGAGCGAGCGAGCCAGATATGAGAGCAAGCGAGCGAGCCAGATATGAGAGCAAGCGAGCCAGCCAGATATGAGAGCGAGCGAGCCAGATAAGAGAACGAGCAAGACAAGAGAGCAAGCGAGCTAGCCAGATATGAGAGCGAGCAAGACAAGAGAGCAAGCGAGCTAGCCAGATATGAGAGCAAGCGAGCGAGCCAGATTTAAGTGCTAGCGAGCCAGATATGCGAGTGAGCCAGATAAGAGAGCGAGCCAGACAAGAGAGCAAGCGAGCGAGCCAGATATGAGTGCAAGCGAGCGAGCCAGATATGAGAGCAAGTGAGCAATCCAGATATGAGAGCGAGACAAATAAGAGAGCGAACCAGACAAGAGAGCAAGCGAGAAAGCCAGATATGAGAGCGAGCGAGCGAGCCAGATATGAGAGCGAGCGAGCCAGATAAGAGAGCGAGCCAGACAAGAGAGCAAGCGAGCGAGCAAGATATGAGAGCAAGCGAGCAAGCCAGATATGATAGCGAGCCAGACAAGAGAGCAAACCAGACAAGAGAGCAAGTGAGAAAGCCAGATATGAGAGCGAGCGAGCCTGATATGAGAGCAAGCGAGCTAGCCAGATATGAGAGCGAGCGAGACAAATAAGAGAACAAGCGAGCGAGCCAGATATGCTAGCGAGCAAGCCAGATAAGAGAGCGAGCCAGACAAGAGAGCAAGCGAGCGAGCCAGATATGAGAGCAAGCGAGCGAGCCAGATGTGAGAGCGAGACAGATAAGAGAGCAAGTCAGACAAGACAGCAAGCGAGCGAGCCAGATATGATAGCGAGCAAGCCAGATAAGGGAGCGAGCCAGACAAGAGAGCAAGCGAGCGAGCCAGATATGAGAGCAAGCGAGCCAGATGAGAGAGCGAGCGAGCAAGATATGCGAGCGAGCCAGATAAGAGAGCGAGCCAGACAAGAGAGCAGCGAGCGAGCCAGATATGAGAGCAAGCGAGCAAGCCAGATGTGAGAGAGAGCGAGGCAGATAAGAGAGCGAGCCAGACAATTAAGCAAGCGAGCGAGCCAGATATGAGAGCAAGCGAGCGATCCAGATATGAGAGCGAGCCAGACATGAGAGCGAGCGAGCCAGATATGAGAGCAAGCGAGCGAGCCAGATATGAGAGCAAGCGAGCCAGCCAGATATGAGAGCGAGCGAGCCAGATAAGAGAACGAGCAAGACAAGAGAGCAAGCGAGCTAGCCAGAAATGAGAGCGAGCAAGACAAGAGAGCAAGCGAGCTAGCCAGATATGAGAGCAAGCGAGCAAGCCAGATTTAAGAGCGAGCGAGCCAGATATGCGAGCGAGCCAGATAAGAGAGCGAGCCAGACAAGAGAGCAAGCGAGCGAGCCAGATATGAGAGCAAGCGAGCAAGCAAGATATGATAGCGAGCCAGACATGAGAGCGAGCGAGCCAGATATGAGAGCAAGCGAGCGAGCCAGATATGAGAGCAAGCGAGCAAGCCAGATGTGAGAGAGAGCGAGGCAGATAAGAGAGCTAGCCAGACAATTAAGCAAGCGAGCGAGCCAGATATGAGAGCAAGCGAGCGATCCAGATATGAGAGCGAGCCAGACATGAGAGCGAGCGAGCCAGATATGAGAGCAAGCGAGCGAGCCAGATATGAGAGCAAGCGAGCCAGCCAGATATGAGAGCGAGCGAGCCAGATAAGAGAACGAGCAAGACAAGAGAGCAAGCGAGCTAGCCAGAAATGAGAGCGAGCAAGACAAGAGAGCAAGCGAGCTAGCCAGATATGAGAGCAAGCGAGCAAGCCAGATTTAAGAGCGAGCGAGCCAGATATGCGAGCGAGCCAGATAAGAGAGCGAACCAGACAAGAGAGCAAGTGAGAAAGCCAGATATGAGAGCGAGCGAGCCTGACATGAGAGCAAGCGAGCTAGCCTGATATGAGAGCGAGCAAGACAAGAGAGCAAGCGAGCTAGCCAGATATGAGAGGAAGCGAGCGAGCCAGATTTAAGAGCGAGCGAGCCAGATATGCGAGTGAGCCAGATATGCGAGTGAGCCAGATAAGAGAGCGAGCCAGACAAGAAAGCAAGCGAGCGAGCCAGATATGAGTGCAAGCGAGCGAGCCAGATATGAGAGCAAGCGAGCAATCCAGATATGAGAGCGAGACAGATAAGAGAGCGAACCAGACAAGAGAGCAAGCGAGAAAGCCAGATATGGGAGCGAGAGAGCGAGCCAGATATGAGAGCGAGCGAGCCAGACAAGAGAGCGAGCCAGACAAGAGAGCAAGCGAGCGAGCCAGATATGAGAGCAAGCGAGCAAGCCAGATATGATAGCGAGCCAGATAAGAGAGCGAACCAGACAGGAGAGCAAGCGAGAAAGCCAGATATGAGAGCGAGCGAGCCTGACATGAGAGCAAGCGAGCGAGCCAGATATGAGAGCGAGCGAGCCAGATAAGAGAGCGAGCCAGACAAGAAAGCAAGCGAGCGAGCCAGATATGAGAGCAAGCGAGCGAGCCAGATATGAGAGCGAGCGAGCCAGATAAGAGAGCGAGCCAGACAAGAAAGCAAGCGAGCGAGCCAGATATGAGAGCAAGCGAGCGAGCCAGATATGAGAGCAAGCGAGCAAGCCAGATATGAGAGCGAGCGAGCCAGACATGAGAGCGAGCCAGATATGCGAGCGAGCGAGCCAGATAAGAGAGCGAGCCAGACAAGAGAGCAAGCGAGCGAGCCAGATATGAGAGCAAGCGAGCGAGCCAGATATGAGAGCAAGCGAGCCAGCCAGATGTGAGAGCGAGTGAGCCAGATATGCGAGCGAGCCAGATAAGAAAGCGAGCCAGACAAGAGAGCAAGCGAACGAGCCAGATATGAGAGCAAGCGAGCAAGCCAGATATGAGAGCGAGCCAGATAAGAGAGCGAACCAGACAAGAGAGCAAGCGAGAAAGCCAGATATGAGAGCGAGCGAGCCAGACATGAGAGCAAGCGAGCGAGCCAGATATGAGAGCGAGCGAGCCAGAGAAGAGAGCAAGCCATACAAGAGAGCAAGCGAGCCAGATATGCTAGCGAGCAAGCCAGATAAGAGAGCGAGCCAGACAAGAGAGCAAGCGATCGAGCCAGATTTGAGAGCAAGCGAGCGAGCCAGATGTGAGAGCGAGCGGGCAAGATATGCAAGCAAGCCAGATAAGAGAGCGAGCCAGACAAGAGAGCAAGCGAGCGAGCCAGATATGAGAGCAAGCGAGCGAGCCAGATGTAATAGCGAGACAGTTAAGAGAGCAAGCCAGACAAGAGAGCAAGTGAGCGAGCCAGATATGCTAGCGAGCAAGCCAGATGAGAGAGCGAGCCAGACAAGAGAGCAAGCGAGCGAGCCAGATATGAGAGCAAGCGAGCGAGCCAGATGTGAGAGCGAGCGAGCAAGATATGCGAGCGAGCCAGATAAGAGAGCGAGCCAGACAAGAGAGCAGCGAGCGAACCAGATATGAGAGCAAGCGAGCAAGCCAGATGTGAGAGAGAGTGAGGCAGATAAGAGAGCGAGCCAGACAATTAAGCAAGCGAGCGAGCCAGATATGAGAGCAAGCGAGTGATCCAGATATGAGAGCGAGCCAGACATGAGAGCGATCGAGCCAGATATGAGAGCAAGCGAGCCAGCCAGATATGAGAGCAAGCGAGCCAGATGAGAGAGCGAGCGAGCAAGATATGCGAGCGAGCCAGATAAGAGAGCGAGCCAGACAAGAGAGCAGCGAGCGAGCCAGATATGAGAGCAAGCGAGCAAGCCAGATGTGAGAGAGAGCGAGGCAGATAAGAGAGCGAGCCAGACAATTAAGCAAGCGAGCGAGCCAGATATGAGAGCAAGCGAGCGATCCAGATATGAGAGCGAGCCAGACATGAGAGCGAGCGAGCCAGATATGAGAGCAAGCGAGCGAGCCAGATATGAGAGCAAGCGAGCCAGCCAGATATGAGAGCGAGCGAGCCAGATAAGAGAACGAGCAAGACAAGAGAGCAAGCGAGCTAGCCAGAAATGAGAGCGAGCAAGACAAGAGAGCAAGCGAGCTAGCCAGATATGAGAGCAAGCGAGCAAGCCAGATTTAAGAGCGAGCGAGCCAGATATGCGAGCGAGCCAGATAAGAGAGCGAGCCAGACAAGAGAGCAAGCGAGCGAGCCAGATATGAGAGCAAGCGAGCAAGCAAGATATGATAGCGAGCCAGACATGAGAGCGAGCGAGCCAGATATGAGAGCAAGCGAGCGAGCCAGATATGAGAGCAAGCGAGCAAGCCAGATGTGAGAGAGAGCGAGGCAGATAAGAGAGCTAGCCAGACAATTAAGCAAGCGAGCGAGCCAGATATGAGAGCAAGCGAGCGATCCAGATATGAGAGCGAGCCAGACATGAGAGCGAGCGAGCCAGATATGAGAGCAAGCGAGCGAGCCAGATATGAGAGCAAGCGAGCCAGCCAGATATGAGAGCGAGCGAGCCAGATAAGAGAACGAGCAAGACAAGAGAGCAAGCGAGCTAGCCAGAAATGAGAGCGAGCAAGACAAGAGAGCAAGCGAGCTAGCCAGATATGAGAGCAAGCGAGCAAGCCAGATTTAAGAGCGAGCGAGCCAGATATGCGAGCGAGCCAGATAAGAGAGCGAACCAGACAAGAGAGCAAGTGAGAAAGCCAGATATGAGAGCGAGCGAGCCTGACATGAGAGCAAGCGAGCTAGCCTGATATGAGAGCGAGCAAGACAAGAGAGCAAGCGAGCTAGCCAGATATGAGAGGAAGCGAGCGAGCCAGATTTAAGAGCGAGCGAGCCAGATATGCGAGTGAGCCAGATATGCGAGTGAGCCAGATAAGAGAGCGAGCCAGACAAGAAAGCAAGCGAGCGAGCCAGATATGAGTGCAAGCGAGCGAGCCAGATATGAGAGCAAGCGAGCAATCCAGATATGAGAGCGAGACAGATAAGAGAGCGAACCAGACAAGAGAGCAAGCGAGAAAGCCAGATATGGGAGCGAGAGAGCGAGCCAGATATGAGAGCGAGCGAGCCAGACAAGAGAGCGAGCCAGACAAGAGAGCAAGCGAGCGAGCCAGATATGAGAGCAAGCGAGCAAGCCAGATATGATAGCGAGCCAGATAAGAGAGCGAACCAGACAGGAGAGCAAGCGAGAAAGCCAGATATGAGAGCGAGCGAGCCTGACATGAGAGCGAGCGAGCCTGACATGAGAGCAAGCGAGCGAGCCAGATATGAGAGCGAGCGAGCCAGATAAGAGAGCGAGCCAGACAAGAAAGCAAGCGAGCGAGCCAGATATGAGAGCAAGCGAGCGAGCCAGATATGAGAGCGAGCGAGCCAGATAAGAGAGCGAGCCAGACAAGAAAGCAAGCGAGCGAGCCAGATATGAGAGCAAGCGAGCGAGCCAGATATGAGAGCAAGCGAGCAAGCCAGATATGAGAGCGAGCGAGCCAGACATGAGAGCGAGCCAGATATGCGAGCGAGCGAGCCAGATAAGAGAGCGAGCCAGACAAGAGAGCAAGCGAGCGAGCCAGATATGAGAGCAAGCGAGCGAGCCAGATATGAGAGCAAGCGAGCCAGCCAGATGTGAGAGCGAGTGAGCCAGATATGCGAGCGAGCCAGATAAGAAAGCGAGCCAGACAAGAGAGCAAGCGAACGAGCCAGATATGAGAGCAAGCGAGCAAGCCAGATATGAGAGCGAGCCAGATAAGAGAGCGAACCAGACAAGAGAGCAAGCGAGAAAGCCAGATATGAGAGCGAGCGAGCCAGACATGAGAGCAAGCGAGCGAGCCAGATATGAGAGCGAGCGAGCCAGAGAAGAGAGCAAGCCATACAAGAGAGCAAGCGAGCCAGATATGCTAGCGAGCAAGCCAGATAAGAGAGCGAGCCAGACAAGAGAGCAAGCGATCGAGCCAGATTTGAGAGCAAGCGAGCGAGCCAGATGTGAGAGCGAGCGGGCAAGATATGCAAGCAAGCCAGATAAGAGAGCGAGCCAGACAAGAGAGCAAGCGAGCGAGCCAGATATGAGAGCAAGCGAGCGAGCCAGATGTAATAGCGAGACAGTTAAGAGAGCAAGCCAGACAAGAGAGCAAGTGAGCGAGCCAGATATGCTAGCGAGCAAGCCAGATGAGAGAGCGAGCCAGACAAGAGAGCAAGCGAGCGAGCCAGATATGAGAGCAAGCGAGCGAGCCAGATGTGAGAGCGAGCGAGCAAGATATGCGAGCGAGCCAGATAAGAGAGCGAGCCAGACAAGAGAGCAGCGAGCGAACCAGATATGAGAGCAAGCGAGCAAGCCAGATGTGAGAGAGAGTGAGGCAGATAAGAGAGCGAGCCAGACAATTAAGCAAGCGAGCGAGCCAGATATGAGAGCAAGCGAGTGATCCAGATATGAGAGCGAGCCAGACATGAGAGCGATCGAGCCAGATATGAGAGCAAGCGAGCCAGCCAGATATGAGAGCAAGCGAGCCAGCCAGATATGAGAGCGAGCCAGATAAGAGAGCGAGCAAGACAAGAGAGCAAGTGAGCTAGCCAGATATGAGAGCAAGCGAGCGAGCCAGATATGAGAGCAAGCGAGCGAGCCAGATTTGAGAGCGAGCGAGCCAGATATGCGAGCGAGCCAGATAAGAGAGCGAGTCAGACAAGAGAGCAAGCGAGCTAGCCAGATATGAGAGCGAGCAAGACAAGAGAGTAAGCGAGCTAGCCAGATATGAGAGCAAGCGAGCCAGCCAGATATGAGAGCAAGCGAGCCAGCCAGATATGAGAGCGAGCCAGATAAGAGAGCGAGCAAGACAAGAGAGCAAGTGAGCTAGCCAGATATGAGAGCAAGCGAGCGAGCCAGATATGAGAGCAAGCGAGCGAGCCAGATTTGAGAGCGAGCGAGCCAGATATGCAAGCGAGCCAGATAAGAGAGCGAGTCAGACAAGAGAGCAAGCGAGCTAGCCAGATATGAGAGCGAGCAAGACAAGAGAGCAAGCGAGCTAGCCAGATATGAGAGCAAGCGAGCCAGCCAGATATGAGAGCGAGCCAGATAAGAGAGCGAGCGAGCGAGCTAGCCAGATATGAGAGCAAGCGAGCAAGCCAGATGTGAGAACGAGCGAGCAAGATATGCGAGCGAGCCAGACTAGAGAGCAGCGAGCGAGCCAGATATGAGAGCAAGCGAGCAAGCCAGATGTGGTAGAGAGCGAGGCAGATAAGAGAGCGAGCCAGACAATTAAGCAAGCGAGCGAGCCAGATATGAGAGCAAGCAAGCGATCCAGATATGCGAGCGAGACAGACATGAGAGCGAGCGAGCCAGATATGAGAACAAGCGAGCCAGCCAGATATGAGAGCGAGCCAGATAAGAGAGCGAGCGATCTAGCCAGATATGAGAGCAAGCGAGCGAGCCAGATTTGAGAGCGAGCGTGCCAGATATGCGAGTGAACCAGATAAGAGAGCGAGCGAGCCAGCCAGTTATGAGAGTGAGCGAGCCAGACATGAGAGCAAGCGAGCGAGCCAGATGTGAGAGCGAGACAGATAAGAAAGCGAGCCAGACAAGAGAGCAGCGAGCGAGCCAGATATGAGAGCAAGCGAGCAAGCCAGATGTGAGAGAGAGCGAGACAGATAAGAGAGCGAGCCAGACAATTAAGTAAGCGAGCAAGCCAGATATGCGAGCAAGCCAGACATGAGAGCGAGCGACCCAGATATGAGAGCAAGCGAGCGAGCCAGATATGAGAGCAAGCGAGCCAGCCAGATATGAGAGCGAGCGAGCTAGATAAGAGAGCGAGCAAGACAAGAGAGCAAGCGAGCTAGCCAGATATGAGAGCAAGCGAGCGAGCCAGATTTCAGAGCGAGCGAGCCAGATATGCGAGTGAACCAGATAAGAGAGCGTGCCAGACAAGAGAGCAAGCGAGCGAGCCAGATATGAGAGCAAGCGAGCGAGACAGATATGAGAGCAAGTGAGCAAGCCAGATATGAGAGCATGCCAGATAAGAGAGCGAACCAGATAAGAGAGCATGCGAGCGAGCCAGATATGAGAGCAAGCGAGCGAGCCAGATGTGAGAGCGAGACAGATAAGAGAGCAAGTCAGACAAGAGAGCAAGCGAGCGAGCCAGATATGATAGTGAGCAAGCCAGATAAGAGAGCGAACCAGACAAGAGAGCAAACGAGCGAACCAGATATGAGAGCAAGCGAGCGAGCCAGATGTGAGAGCGAGACAGATAAGAGAGCAAGTCAGACAAGAGAGCAAGCAAGCGAGCCAGATATGATAGCGAGCAAGCCAGATAAGGGAGCGAGCCAGACAAGAGAGCAAGCGAGCGAACCAGATATGAGAGCAAGCAAGCGAGCCAGATGTGAGAGCGAGCGAGCAAGATATGCGAGCGAGCCAGATAAGAGAGCGAGCCAGACAAGAGAGCGAGCCAGACAAGAGAGCAGCGAGCGAGCCAGATATGAGAGCAAGCGAGCAAGCCAGATGTGAGAGAGAGCGAGGCGGATAAGAGAGCGAGCCAGACAATTAAGCAAGCGAGCGAGCCAGATATGAGAGCAAGCGAGCGATCCAGATATGAGAGCGAGCCAGATATGAGAGCGAGCGAGCCAGATATGAGAGCAAGCGAGCAAGCCAGATATGAGAGCAAGCGAGCCAGCCAGATATGAGAGCGAGCGAGCCAGATAAGAGAACGAGCAAGACAAGAGAGCAAGCGAGCTAGCCATATATGAGAGCGAGCAAGACAAGAGAGCAAGCGAGCTAGCCAGATATGAGACCAATCGAGCGAGCCAGATTTAAGAGCGAGCGAGCCAGATATGCGAGTGAGCCAGATAAGAGAGCGAGCCAGACAAGAGAGCATGCGAGCGAGCCAGATATGAGTGCAAGCGAGCGAGCCAGATATGAGAGCAAGCGAGCAATCCAGATATGAGAGCGAGACAGATAAGAGAGCGAACCAGACAAGAGAGCAAGCGAGAAAGCCAGATATGAGAGCGAGCGAGCCAGACATGAGAGCAAGCGAGCGAGCCAGATATGAGAGCGAACGAGCCAAACATGAGAGCAAGCGAGCGAACCAGATATGAGAGCGAGCGAGCCAGATAAGAGAGCGAGCCAAACAAGAGATCAAGCGAGCGAGCCAGATATGAGAGCAAGCGAGCAAGCCAGATATGATAGCGAGCCAGATAAGAGAGCGAACCAGACAAGAGAGCAAGCGAGAAAGCCAGATATGAGAGCAAGCGAGCCAGACATGAGAGCAAGCGAGCGAGCCAGATATGAGAGCGAGCCAGATAAGAGAGCGAGCCAGACAAGAGAGCGAGCCAGACAAGAGAGCAGCGAGCGAGCCAGATATGAGAGCAAGCGAGCAAGCCAGATGTGAGAGAGAGCGAGGCAGATAAGAGAGAGAGCCAGACAATTAAGCAAGCGAGCGAGCCAGATATGAGAGCAAGCGAGCGATCCAGATATGAGAGCGAGCCAGATATGAGAGCGAGCGAGCCAGATATGAGAGCAAGCGAGCAAGCCAGATATGAGAGCAAGCGAGCCAGCCAGATATGAGAGCGAGCGAGCCAGATAAGAGAACGAGCAAGACAAGAGAGCAAGCGAGCTAGCCATATATGAGAGCGAGCAAGACAAAAGAGCAAGCGAGCTAGCCAGATATGAGACCAAGCGAGCGAGCCAGATTTAAGAGCGAGCGAGCCAGATATGCGAGTGAGCCAGATAAGAGAGCGAGCCAGACAAGAGAGCATGCGAGCGAGCCAGATATGAGTGCAAGCGAGCGAGCCAGATATGAGAGCAAGCGAGCAATCCAGATATGAGAGCGAGACAGATAAGAGAGCGAACCAGACAAGAGAGCAAGCGAGAAAGCCAGATATGAGAGCGAGCGAGCCAGACATGAGAGCAAGCGAGCGAGCCAGATATGAGAGCAAGCGAGCAAGCCAGATATGATAGCGAGCCAGATAAGAGAGCGAACCAGACAAGAGAGCAAGAGAGAAAGCCAGATATGAGAGCAAGCGAGCCAGACATGAGAGCAAGCGAGCGAGCCAGATATGAGAGCAAGCGAGCCAGACATGAGAGCAAGCGAGCTAGCCAGATATGAGAGCGAGCGAGCCAGATAAGAGAGCAAGCCAGACAAGAAAGCAAGCGAGCAAGCCAGATATGAGAGCAAGCGAGCGAGCCAGATATGAGAGCGAGCGAGCCAGATATGAGAGCAATCGAGCCAACCAGATGTTAGAGCGAGCGAGCCAGATATGCGAGCGAGCCAAATAAGAGAGCGAGCCAGACAAGAGAGCAAGCGAGCGAGCCAGATATGAGAGCAAGCGAGCAAGCCATATTTGAGAGCGAGCCAGATAAGAGAGCGAACCAGACAAGAGAGCAAGTGATAAAGCCAGATATGAGAGCGAGCGAGCCAGACATGAGAGTAAGCGAGCGAGCCAAATATGAGAGCGAGCGAGCCAGACATGAGAGCAAGCGAGCCAGATATGAGAGCGAGCGAGCCAGATAAAAGAGCGAGCCAGACAAGAGAGCAAGCGAGCCAGACATGAGAGCAAGCGAGCTAGCCAGATATGAGAGCAAGCGAGCAAGCCAGATATGAGAGCGAGCGAGCCAGACATGAGAGCGAGCGAGTAAGATATGAGAGCGAGCGAGCCAAATATGCGAGCGAGAGAGCCAGATAAGAGAGCGAGCCAGACAAGAGAGCAAGTGAGTGAGCCAGATATGAGAGCGAGCGAGCCAGATATGAGAGCAAGCGAGTGAGCCAGATATGAGAGCAAATGAGCCAGCCAGATGTGAGAGCGATCGAGCCAGATATGTGAGCGAGCCAAATAAGAAAGCGAGCCAGACAAGAGAGCAAGCGAGCAAGCCAGATATGAGAGCAAGCGAGCAAGCCAGAAAGGAGAGCGAGCCAGATAAGAGAGCGAACCAGACAAGAGAGCAAGTGAGAAATCCAGATATGAGAGCGAGCGAGCCAGACATGAGAGCAAGCGAGGGAGCCAGATATGAGAGCGAGCAAGACATGAAAGCAAGCGAGCGAGCCAGATATGAGAGCGAGCGAGACAGATAAGAGAACAAGCAAGCGAGCCAGATATGCTAGCGAGCAAGCCAGATAAGAGAGCGAGCCAGACAAGAGAGCAAGCGAGCGAGCCAGATATGAGAGCAAGCGAGCGAGCCAGATGTGAGAGCGAGACAGATAAGAGAGCAAGTCAGACAAGAGAGCAAGCGAGCGAGCCAGATATGATAGCGAGCAAGCCAGATAAGGGTGCGAGCCAGACAAGAGAGCAAGCGAGCGAGCCAGATATGAGAGCAAGCGAGCCAGATGAGAGAGCGAGCGAGCAAGATATGCGAGCGAGCCAGATAAGAGAGCGAGCCAGACAAGAGAGCAGCGAGCGAGCCAGATATGAGAGCAAGCGAGCAAGCCAGATGTGAGAGAGAGCGAGATAGATAAGAGAGCGAGCCAGACAATTAAGCAAGCGAGCGAGCCAGATATGAGAGCAAGCGAGCGATCCAGATATGAGAGCGAGCCAGACATGAGAGCGAGCGAGCCAGATATGAGAGCAAGCGAGCGAGCCAGATATGAGAGCAAGCGAGCCAGCCAGATATGAGAGCAAGCGAGCCAGATAAGAGAACGAGCAAGACAAGAGAGCAAGCGAGCTAGCCAGATATGAGAGCGAGCAAGACAAAAGAGCAAGCGAGCTAGTGAGATATGAGAGCAAGCGAGCGAGCCAGATTTAAGAGCGAGCGAGCCAGATATGCGAGTGAGCCAGATAAGAGAGCGAGCCAGACAAGAGAGCAAGCGAGCGAGCCAGATATGAGTGCAAGCGAGCGAGCCAGATATGAGAGCAAGCGAGCAATCCAGATATGAGAGCGAGACAGATAAGAGAGCAAACCAGACAAGAGAGCTAGCGAGAAAGCCAGATATGAGAGCGAGCGAGCCAGATATGAGAGCGAGCGAGCCAGATAAGAGAGCGAGCCAGACAAGAGAGCAAGCGAGCGAGCCAGATATGAGAGCAAGCGAGCAAGCCAGATATGATAGCGAGCCAGATAAGAGAGCTAACCAGACAGGAGAGCAAGTGAGAAAGCCAGATATGAGAGCGAGCGAGCCTGACATGAGAGCAAGCAAGCTAGCCAGATATGAGAGCGAGCAAGACAAGAGAGCAAGCGAGCTAGCCAGATATGAGAGCAAGCGAGCGAGCCAGATTTAACAGCGAGCGAGCCAGATATGCGAGTGAGCCAGATAAGAGAGCGAGCCAGACAAGAGAGCAAGCGAGCGAGCCGGATATGAGTGCAAGCGAGCGAGCCAGATATGAGAGCAAGAAAGCAATCCAGATATGAGAGCGAGACAGATAAGAGAGCGAACCAGTCAAGAGAGCCAGATATGAGAGCGAGCGAGCCAGATAAAAGAGCGAGCCAGACAAGAGAGCAAGCGAGCGAGCCAGACATGAGAGCAAGCGAGCTAGCCAGATATGAGAGCAAGCGAGCAAGCCAGATATGAGAGCGAGCGAGCCAGACATGAGAGCGAGCGAGTAAGATATGAGAGCGAGCGAGCCAAATATGCGAGCGAGAGAGCCAGATAAGAGAGCGAGCCAGACAAGAGAGCAAGTGAGTGAGCCAGATATGAGAGCGAGCGAGCCAGATATGAGAGCAAGCGAGTGAGCCAGATATGAGAGCAAATGAGCCAGCCAGATGTGAGAGCGATCGAGCCAGATATGTGAGCGAGCCAAATAAGAAAGCGAGCCAGACAAGAGAGCAAGCGAGCAAGCCAGATATGAGAGCAAGCGAGCAAGCCAGAAAGGAGAGCGAGCCAGATAAGAGAGCGAACCAGACAAGAGAGCAAGTGAGAAATCCAGATATGAGAGCGAGCGAGCCAGACATGAGAGCAAGCGAGGGAGCCAGATATGAGAGCGAGCAAGACATGAAAGCAAGCGAGCGAGCCAGATATGAGAGCGAGCGAGACAGATAAGAGAACAAGCAAGCGAGCCAGATATGCTAGCGAGCAAGCCAGATAAGAGAGCGAGCCAGACAAGAGAGCAAGCGAGCGAGCCAGATATGAGAGCAAGCGAGCGAGCCAGATGTGAGAGCGAGACAGATAAGAGAGCAAGTCAGACAAGAGAGCAAGCGAGCGAGCCAGATATGATAGCGAGCAAGCCAGATAAGGGTGCGAGCCAGACAAAAGAGCAAGCGAGCGAGCCAGATATGAGAGCAAGCAAGCCAGATGAGAGAGCGAACGAGCAAGATATGCGAGCGAGCCAGATAAGAGAGCGAGCCAGACAAGAGAGCAGCGAGCGAGCCAGATATGAGAGCAAGCGAGCAAGCCAGATGTGAGAGAGAGCGAGGCAGATAAGAGAGCGAGCCAGACAATTAAGCAAGCGAGCGAGCCAGATATGAGAGCAAGCGAGCGATCCAGATATGAGAGCGAGCCAGACATGAGAGCGAGCGAGCCAGATATGAGAGCAAGCGAGCGAGCCAGATATGAGAGCAAGCGAGCCAGCCAGATATGAGAGCAAGCGAGCCAGATAAGAGAACGAGCAAGACAAGAGAGCAAGCGAGCTAGCCAGATATGAGAGCGAGCAAGACAAGAGAGCAAGCGAGCTAGTGAGATATGAGAGCAAGCGAGCGAGCCAGATTTAAGAGCGAGCGAGCCAGATATGCGAGTGAGCCAGATAAGAGAGCGAGCCAGACAAGAGAGCAAGCGAGCGAGCCAGATATGAGTGCAAGCGAGCGAGCCAGATATGAGAGCAAGCGAGCAATCCAGATATGAGAGCGAGACAGATAAGAGAGCAAACCAGACAAGAGAGCTAGCGAGAAAGCCAGATATGAGAGCGAGCGAGCCAGATATGAGAGCGAGCGAGCAAGATAAGAGAGCGAGCCAGACAAGAGAGCAAGCGAGCGAGCCAGATATGAGAGCAAGCGAGCAAGCCAGATATGATAGCGAGCCAGATAAGAGAGCTAACCAGACAGGAGAGCAAGTGAGAAAGCCAGATATGAGAGCGAGCGAGCCTGACATGAGAGCAAGCAAGCTAGCCAGATATGAGAGCGAGCAAGACAAGAGAGCAAGCGAGCTAGCCAGATATGAGAGCAAGCGAGCGAGCCAGATTTAACAGCGAGCGAGCCAGATATGCGAGTGAGCCAGATAAGAGAGCGAGCCAGACAAGAGAGCAAGCGAGCGAGCCGGATATGAGTGCAAGCGAGCGAGCCAGATATGAGAGCAAGAAAGCAATCCAGATATGAGAGCGAGACAGATAAGAGAGCGAACCAGTCAAGAGAGCAAGCGAGAAAGCCAGATATGAGAGCGAGCGAGCGAGCCAGATATGAGAGCGAGCGAGCCAGATAAGAGAGCGAGCCAGACAAGAGAGCAAGCGAGCGAGCCAGATATGAGAGCAAGCGAGCAAGCCAGATATGATAGCGAGCCAGATAAGAGAGCAAGCGAGAAAGCCAGATATGAGAGAGAGCGAGCCTGACATGAGAGCAAGCGAGCGAGCCAGATATGAGAGCGAGCGAGCCAGACATGAGAGCAAGCGAGCGAGCCAGATATGAGAGCGAGCGAGCCAGATAAGAGAGCGAGCCAGACAAGAAAGCAAGCGAGCGAGCCAGATATGAGAGCAAGCAAGCGAGCCAGATATGAGAGCAAGCGAGCAAGCCAGATATGAGAGCGAGCGAGCCAGACATGAGAGCGAGCCAGATATGCGAGCGAGCGAGCCAGATAAGAGAGCGAGCCAGACAAGAGAGCAAGCGAGCGAGCCAGATATGAGAGCAAGCGAGCGAGCCAGATATGAGAGCAAGAGAGCCAGCAAGATGTGAGAGCGAGTAAGCCAGATATGCGAGCGAGCCAGATAAGAAAGCGAGCCAGACAAGAGAGCAAGCGAACGAGCCAGATATGAGAGCAAGCGAGCAAGCCAGATATGAGAGCGAGCCAGATAAGAGAGCGAACCAGACAAGAGAGCAAGCGAGAAAGCCAGATATGAGAGCGAGCGAGTGAGCCAGATATGAGAGCGAGCGAGCCAGAGAAGAGAGCAAGCCATACAAGAGAGCAAGCGAGCGAGCCAGATATGCTAGCGAGCAAGCCAGATAAGAGAGCAAGCCAGACAAGAGAGCAAGCGATCGAGCCAGATTTGAGAGCAAGCGAGCGAGCCAGATGTGAGAGCGAGCGAGCAAGATATGCAAGCAAGCCAGATAAGAGAGCGAGCCGGACAAGAGAGCAAGCGAGCGAGCCAGATATGAGAGCAAGCGAGCGAGCCAGATGTAATAGCGAGACAGATAAGAGAGCAAGCCAGATAAGAGAGCAAGCGAGCGAGCCAGATATGCTAGCGAGCAAGCCAGATGAGAGAGCGAGCCAGACAAGAGAGCAAGCGAGCGAGCCAGATATGAGAGCAAGCGAGCGAGCCAGATGTGAGAGCGAGCGAGCAAGATGTACGAGCGAGCCAGATAAGAGAGCGAGCCAGACAAGAGAGCAGCGAGCGAGCCAGATATGAGAGCAAGCGAGCAAGCCAGATGTGAGAGAGAGTGAGGCAGATAAGAGAGCGAGCCAGACAATTAAGCAAGTGAGCGAGCCAGATATGAGAGCAAACGAGTGATCCAGATATGAGAGCGAGCCAGACATGAGAGCGATCGAGCCAGATATGAGAGCAAGCGAGCCAGCCAGATATGAGAGCAAGCGAGCCAGCCAGATATGAGAGCGAGCCAGATAAGAGAGCGAGCAAGACAAGAGAGCAAGTGAGCTAGCCAGATATGAGAGCAAGGGAGCGAGCCAGATATGAGAGCAAGCGAGCGAGCCAGATTTGAGAGCGAGCGAGCCAGATATGCGAGCGAGCCAGATAAGAGAGCGAGCCAGACAAGAGAGCAAGCGAGCTAGCCAGATATGAGAGCGAGCAAGACAAGAGAGCAAGCGAGCGAACTAGCCAGATATGAGAGCAAGCGAGCCAGCCAGATGTGAGAACGAGCGAGCAAGATATGCGAGCGAGACAGACTAGAGAGCAGCGGGCGAGCCAGATATGAGAGCAAGCGAGCAAGCCAGATGTGAGAGAGAGCGAGGCAGATAAGAGAGCGAGCCAGACAATTAAGCAAGCGAGCGAGCCAGATATGAGAGCAAGCAAGCGATCCAGATATGCGAGCGAGCCAGACATGAGAGCGAGCCAGATATGAGAACAAGCGAGCCAGCCAGATATGAGAGCGAGCCAGATAAGAGAGCGAGCGAGCTAGCCAGATATGAGAGCAAGCGAGCGAGCCAGATTTGAGAGCGAGCGAGCCAGATATGTGAGTGAACCAGATAAGAGAGCGAGCGAGCCAGTCAGATATGAGAGTGAGCGAGCCAGACATAAGAGCAAGCGAGCGAGCCAGATGTGAGAGCGAGACAGATAAGAGAGCTTGCCAGACAATTAAGCAAGCGAGCGAGCCAGATATGAGAGCAAGCAAGCGATCCAGATATGCCAGCAAGCCAGACATGAGAGCGAGCGACCCAGTTATGAGAGCAAGCGAGCGAGCCAGATATGAGAGCAAGCGAGCCAGCCAGATATGAGAGCGAGCGAGCCAGATAAGAGAGCGAGCAAGACAAGAGAGCAAGCGAGCTAGCCAGATATGAGAGCAAGCGAGCGAGCCAGAATTCAGAGCGAGCGAGCCAGATATGCGAGTGAACCAGATAAGAGAGCGAGCCAGACAAGAGAGCAAGCGAGCGAGCCAGATATGAGAGCAAGCGAGCGAGACAGATATGATAGCAAGTGAGCAAGCCAGATATGAGAGCATGCCAGATAAGAGAGCGAACCAGACAAGAGAGCATGCGAGCGAGCCAGATATGAGAGCAAGCGAGCGAGCCAGATGTGAGAGCGAGACAGATAAGAGAGCAAGTCAGACAAGAGAGCAAGCGAGCGAGCCAGATATGATAGTGAGCAAGCCAGATAAGAGAGCGAGCCAGACAAGAGAGCAAGCGAGCGAACCAGATATGAGAGCAAGCAAGCGAGCCAGATGTGAGAGCGAGCGAGCAAGATATGCGAGCGAGCCAGATAAGAGAGCGAGCCAGACAAGAGAGCGAGCCAGACAAGAGAGCAGCGAGCGAGCCAGATATGAGAGCAAGCGAGCAAGCCAGATGTGACAGAGAGCGAGGCAGATAAGAGAGCGAGCCAGACAATTAAGCAAGCGAGCGAGCCAGATATGAGAGCAAGCGAACGATCCAGATATGAGAGCGAGCCAGATATGAGAACGAGCGAGCCAGATATGAGAGCAAGCGAGCGAGCCAGATATGAGAGCAAGCGAGCCAGCCAGATATGAGAGCGAGCGAGCCAGATAAGAGAACGAGCAAGACAAGAGAGCAAGCGAGCTAGCCAGATATGAGAGCGAGCAAGACAAGAGAGCAAGCGGCTAGCCAGATATGAGAGCAAGCGAGCGAGCCAGATTTAAGAGCGAGCGAGCCAGATATGCGAGTGAGCCAGATAAGAGAGAGAGACAGACAAGAGAGCATGCGAGCGAGCCAGATATGAGTGCAAGCGAGCGAGCCAGATATGAGAGCAAGCAAGCAATCCAGATATGAGAGCGAGACAGATAAGAGAGCGAACCAGACAAGAGAGCAAGCGAGAAAGCCAGATATGAGAGCGAGCGAGCCAGACATGAGAGCAAGCGAGCGAGCCAGACATGAGAGCAAGCGAGCAAACCAGATATGAGAGCGAGCGAGCCAGATAAGAAAGCGAGCCAGACAAGAGATCAAGCGAGCGAGCCAGATATGAGAGCAAGCGAGCAAGCCAGATATGATAGCGAGCCGGATAAGAGAGCGAACCAGACAAGAGAGCAAGTGAGCGAGCCAGATATGAGAGCAAGCGAGCGAGCCAGATATGAGAGCAAGTGAGCCAGCCAGATGTGAGAGTGAGTGAGCCAGATATGCAAGCAAGCCAGATAAGAGAGCGAGCCAGACAAGAGAGCAAGCGATCGAGCCAGATATGAGAGAAAGTGAGCAAGCCAGATATGAGAGCGAGCCAGATAAGAGAGCGAACCAGACAAGAGAGCAAGCGAGAAAGCCAGATATGAGAGCGAGCGAGCCAGACATGAGGGCAAGCGAGCGAGCCAGATATGAGAGCGAGCGAGCCAGAGAAGAGAGCAAGCCATACAAGAGAGCAAGCGAGCGAGCCAGATATGCTAGCGAGCAAGCCAGATAAGAGAGCGAGCAAGACAGGAGAGTAAGCGATTGAGCCAGATTTGAGAGCAAGCGAGCGAGCCAGATGTGAGAGCGAGCGAGCAAGATATGCAAGCAAGCCAGATAAGAGAGCGAGCCAGACAAGAGAGCAAGCGAGCGAGCCAGATATGAGAGCAAGCGAGCGAGCCAGATGTAATAGCGAGACAGATAAGAGAGCAGCGAGCGAGCCAGATATGAGAGCAAGCGAGCAAGCCAGATGTGAAAGAGAGCGAGACAGATAAGAGAACGAGCCAGACAATTAAGCAAGCGAGCGAGCCAGATATGAGAGCAAGCAAGCGATCCAGATATGCGAGCAAGCCAGACATGAGAGCGAGCAACCCAGATATGAGAGCAAGCGAGCGAGCCAGATATGAGAGCAAGCGAGCCAGCCAGATATGAGAGCGAGCGAGCCAGATAAGAGAGCGAGCAAAACAAGAGAGCAAGCGAGCTAGCCAGATATGAGAGCAAGTGAGCGAGCCAGATTTCAGAGCGAGCGAGCCAGATATGCGAGTGAACCAGATAAGAGAGCGAGCCAGACAAGAGAGCAAGCGAGCGAGCCAGATATGAGAGCAAGCCAGCGAGACAGATATGAGAGCAAGTGAGCAAGCCAGATATGAGAGCATGCCAGATAAGAGAGCGAACCAGACAAGAGAGCATGCGAGCGAGCCAGATATGAGAGCAAGCGAGCGAGCCAGATGTGAGAGCGAGACAGATAAGAGAGCAAGTCAGACAAGAGAGCAAGCGAGCGAGCCAGATATGATAGTGAGCAAGCCAGATAAGAGAGCGAGCCAGACAAGAGAGCAAGCGAGCGAACCAGATATGAGAGCAAGCAAGCGAGCCAGATGTGAGAGCGAGCGAGCAAGATATGCGAGCGAGCCAGATAAGAGAGCGAGCCAGACAAGAGAGCGAGACAGACAAGAGAGCAGCGAGCGAGCCAGATATGAGAGCATGCGAGCAAGCCAGATGTGAGAGAGAGCGAGGCAGATAAGAGAGCGAGCCAGACAATTAAGCAAGCGAGCGAGCCAGATATGAGAGCAAGCGAGCGATCCAGATATTAGAGCGAGCTAGACAAGAGAGCATGCGAGCGAGCCAGATATGAGTGCAAGCGAGCGAGCCAGATATGAGAGCAAGCGAGCAATCCAGATATGAGAGCAAGACAGATAAGAGAGCGAACCAGACAAGAGAGCAAGCGAGAAAGCCAGATATGAGAGCGAGCGAGCCAGACATGAGAGCAAGCGAGCGAGCCAGACATGAGAGCAAGCGAGCCAACCAGATATGAGAGCGAGCGAGCCAGATAAGAGAGCGAACCAGACAAGAGATCAAGCGAGCGAGCCAGATATGAGAGCAAGCGAGCAAGCCAGATATGATAGCGAGCCAGATAAGAGAGCGAACCAGACAAGAGAGCAAGTGAGCGAGCCAGATATGAGAGCAAGCGAGCGAGCCAGATATGAGAGCAAGTGAGCCAGCCAGATGTGAGAGCGAGTGAGCCAGATATGCAAGCGAGCCAGATAAGAGAGCGAGCTAGACAAGAGAGCAAGCGATCGAGCCAGATATGAGAGAAAGCGAGCAAGCCAGATATGAGAGCGAGCCAGATAAGAGAGCGAACCAGACAAGAGAGCAAGCGAGAAAGCCAGATATGAGAGCGAGCGAGCCAGACATGAGGGCAAGCGAGCGAGCCAGATATGAGAGCGAGCGAGCCAGAGAAGAGAGCAAGCCATACAAGAGAGCAAGCGAGCGAGCCAGATATGCTAGCGAGCAAGCCAGATAAGAGAGCGTGCCAGACAGGAGAGCAAGCGATCGAGCCAGATTTGAGAGCAAGCGAGCGAGCCAGATGTGAGAGCGAGCGAGCAAGATATGCAAGCAAGCCAGATAAGAGAGCGAGCCAGACAAGAGAGCAAGCGAGCGAGCCAGATATGAGAGCAAGCGAGCGAGCCAGATGTAATAGCGAGACAGATAAGAGAGCAGCGAGCGAGCCAGATATGAGAGCAAGCGAGCAAGCCAGATGTGAGAGAGAGCGAGACAGATAAGAGAGCGAGCCAGACAATTAAGCAAGCGAGCGAGCCAGATATGAGAGCAAGCAAGGGATCCAGATATGCGAGCAAGCCAGACATGAGAGCGAGCGACCCAGATATGAGAGCAAGCGAGCGAGCCAGATATGAGAGCAAGCGAGCCAGCCAGATATGAGAGCGAGCGAGCCAGATAAGAGAGCGAGCAAGACAAGAGAGCAAGCGAGCGAGCCAGATTTCAGAGCGAGCGAGCCAGATATGCGAGTGAACCAGATAAGAGAGCGAGCCAGACAAGAGAGCAAGCGAGCGAGCCAGATATGAGAGCAAGCGAGCGAGACAGATATGAGAGGAAGTGAGCAAGCCAGATATGAGAGCATGCCAGATAAGAGAGCGAACCAGACAAGAGAGCATGCGAGCGAGTCAGATATGAGAGCAAGCGAGCGAGCCAGATGTGAGAGCGAGACAGATAAGAGAGCAAGTCAGACAAGAGAGCAAGCGAGCGAGCCAGATATGATAGTGAGCAAGCCAGATAAGAGAGCGAGCCAGACAAGAGAGCAAGCGAGCGAACCAGATATGAGAGCAAGCGAGCGAGCCAGATGAGAGAGCGAGACAGATAAGAGAGCAAGTCAGACAAGAGAGCAAGCAAGCGAGCCAGATATGATAGCGAGCAAGCCAGATAAGGGAGCGAGCCAGACAAGAGAGCAAGCGAGCGAACCAGATATGAGAGCAAGCAAGCGAGCCAGATGTGAGAGCGAGCGAGCAAGATATGCGAGCGAGCCAGATAAGAGAGCGAGCCAGACAAGAGAGCGAGCCAGACAAGAGAGCAGCGAGCGAGCCAGATATGAGAGCAAGCGAGCAAGCCAGATGTGAGAGAGAGCGAGGCAGATAAGAGAGCGAGCCAGACAATTAAGCAAGCGAGCGAGCCAGATATGAGAGCAAGCGAGCGATCCAGATATGAGAGCGAGCCAGATATGAGAGCGAGCGAGCCAGATATGAGAGCAAGCGAGCGAGCCAGATATGAGAGCAAGCGAGCCAGCCAGATATGAGAGCGAGCGAGCCAGATAAGAGAACGAGCAAGACAAGAGAGCAAGCGAGCTAGCCAGATATGAGAGCGAGCAAGACAAGAGAGCAAGCGAGCTAGCCAGATATGAGACCAAGCGAGCGAGCCAGATTTAAGAGCGAGCGAGCCAGATATGCGAGTGAGCCATATAAGAGAGCGAGCCAGACAAGAGAGAATGCGAGCGAGCCAGATATGAGTGCAAGCGAGCGAGCCAGATATGAGAGCAAGCGAGCAATCCAGATATGTGAGCGAGACAGATAAGAGAGCGAACCAGACAAGAGAGCAAGCGAGAAAGCCAGATATAAGAGCGAGCGAGCCAGACATGAGAGCAAGCGAGCGAGCCAGACATGAGAGCAAGCGAGCGAACCAGATATGAGAGCGAGCGAGCCAGATAAGAGAGCGAGCCAGACAAGAGATCAAGCGAGCGAGCCAGATATGAGAGCAAGCGAGCAAGCCAGATATGATAGCGAGCCAGATAAGAGAGCGAACCAGACAAGAGAGCAAGCGAGAAAGCCAGATATGAGAACAAGCGAGCCAGACATGAGAGCAAGCGAGCGAGCCAGATATGAGAGCAAGCGAGCCAGACATGAGAGCAAGCGAGCTAGCCAGATATGAGAGCGAGCGAGCCAGATAAGAGAGCAAGCCAGACAAGAAAGCAAGTGAGCGAGCCAGATATGAGAGCAAGCGAGCGAGCCAGATATGAGAGCAAGCGAGCAAGCCAGATATGAGAGCGAGCGAGCCAGACATGAGAGCGAGCCAGATATGCGAGCGAGCAAACCAGATAAGAGAGCGAGCCTGACAAGAGAGCAAGTGAGCGAGCCAGATATGAGAGCAAGCGAGCGAGCCAGATATGAGAGCAAGTGAGCCAGCCAGATGTGAGAGCGAGTGAGCCAGATATGCAAGCGAGCCAGATAAGAGAGCGAGCCAGACAAGAGAGCAAGCGATCGAGCCAGATATGAGAGAAAGCGAGCAAGCCAGATATGAGAGCAAGCCAGATAAGAGAGCGAACCAGACAAGAGAGCAAGCGAGAAAGCCAGATATGAGAGCGAGCGAGCCAGACATGAGGGCAAGCGAGCGAGCCAGATATGAGAGCGAGCGAGCCAGAGAAGAGAGCAAGCCATACAAGAGAGCAAGCGAGCGAGCCAGATATGCTAGCGAGCAAGCCAGATAAGAGAGCGAGCCAGACAGGAGAGCAAGCGATCGAGACAGATTTGAGAGCAAGCGAGCGAGCCAGATGTGAGAGTGAGCGAGCAAGATATGCAAGCAAGCCAGATAAGAGAGCGAGCCAGACAAGAGATCAAGCGAGCAAGCCAGATATGAGAGCAAGCGAGCGAGCCAGATGTAATAGCGAGACAGATAAGAGAGCAAGCCAGACAAGAGAGCAAGCGAGCGAGCCACATATGCTAACGAGCAAGCCAGATGAGAGAGCGAGCCAGACAAGAGAGCAAGCGAGCGAGCCAAATGTGAGAGCGAGCAAGCAAGATATGCGAGCGAGCCAGATAAGAGAACGAGCCAGACAAGAGAGCAGCGAGCGAGCCAGATATGAGAGCAAGCGAGCAAGCCAGATGTGAGAGAGAGTGAGGCAGATAAGAGAGCGAGCCAGACAATTAAGCAAGCGAGCGAGCCAGATATGAGAGCAAGCGAGTGATCCAGATATGAGAGCGAGCCAGACATGAGAGCGATCGAGCCAGATATGAGAGCAAGCGAGCCAGCCAGATATGAGAGCAAGCGAGCCAGCCAGATATGAGAGTGAGCCAGATAAGAGAGCGAGCAAGACAAGAGAGCAAGCGAGCTAGCCAGATATGAGAGCAAGCGAGCGAGCCAGATATGAAAGCAAGCGAGCGAGCCAGATTTGAGAGCGAGCGAGCCAGATATGCGAGCGAGCCAGATAAGAGAGCGAGCCAGACAAGAGAGCAAGCGAGCTAGCCAGATTTGAGAGCGAGCAAGACAAGAGAGCAAGCGAGCTAGCCAGATATGAGAGCAAGCGAGCCAGCCAGATATGAGAGCGAGCCAGATAAGAGAGCGAGCGAGCGAGCGAGCTAGCCAGATATGAGAGCAAGCGAGCAAGCCAGATTTGAGAGCGAGCGAGCCAGATATGCGAGCGAGCAAGATAAGAGAGCGAGCCAGACAAGAGAGCAAGCGAGCAAGCCAGAAATGAGAGCAAGGGAGCGAGTCAGATATGAGAGCAAGCGAGCGAGCCAGATATGAGAGCGAGCTAGCCAGATATGCGAGCGAGCCAGATAAGAGAATGAGCCAGACAAGAGAACAAACGAGCTAGCCAGATATGAGAACAAGCGAGCAAACCAGATTTGAGAGCGAGGGAGCTAGATATGCGAGCGAGCCAGATATGCGAGCGAGCCAGATAAGAGAGTGAGCCACACAAGAGAGCAAGCGAGCGAGCCAGATATGAGAGCAAGTGAGCGATACAGATATGAGAGCAAGCGAGCGAGCCAGATATGAGAGCGTGCCAGATAAGAGAGCAAACCAGACAAGAGAGCAAGCGAGCCAGACAGATATGAGAGCGAGCAAGCCAGACAAGAGAGCAAGCGAGCCAGACAGATATGAGAGCGTAACAAATAAGAGAGCGAGCCAGACAAGAGAGCAAGTGAGCGAGCCAGATATGAGAGCGAGTGAGTCAGACATGAGAGCAAGCGAGCGAACCAGAGATGAGAGCGAGCAAGCCAGACATGAGAGCAAGCGAGCGAAACAGATATGAGAGCGAGCGAGCCAGGCAAGAGAGCAAGCGAGCCAGACAGATATGAGAGCGAGCAAGCCAGACAAGAGAGCAAGCGAGCCAGACAGATATGAGAGCGTAACAAATAAGAGAGCGAGCCAGACAAGAGAGCAAGTGAGCGAGCCAGATATGAGAGCGAGTGAGCCAGACATGAGAGCAAGCGAGCGAACCAGAGATGAGAGCGAGCAAGCCAGACATGAGAGCAAGCGAGCGAGCCAGATATGAGAGCAAGCGAGCCAGGCATGAGAGTAAGTGAGCGAGCCAGATATGAGAGCGAGCGAGCAAGACATGAGAGCGAGCGAGCCAGATATGAGAGCGAGCGAGCCAGATAAGAGAGCGAGCCAGACAAGAGAGCAAGCGAGCAAGCCAGATGTGAGAGCGAGCGAACCAGATATGCGAGCGAGCGAGCCAGATAAGAGAGCGAGCCAGACAAGAGAGCAAGCGAGCGAGCCAGATATGAGAGCAAGCGAGCGAGCCAGATATGAGAGCGAGCCAGATAAAGAGCCAGCCAAACAAGAGAGCAAGCGAGCGAGCCAGATATGAGAGCAAGCGAGCGAGCCAGATGTGAGAGCGAGCGAGCCAGATTTGCGAGCGAGCCCAAATAAGAGAGCGAGCCAGACAAGAGAGCAAGCTAGCAAGCCAGATATGAGAGCAAGCTTGCCAGATAAGAGAGGGAGCCAGACAAGAGAGCAGCGAGCGAGCCAGATGTGAGAGCGAGCGAGCCAGATATGCGAGCGAGCCATATAGAGAGCGAGCCAGACAAGAGAGCAAGCGAGCGAGCCAGATATGAGAGCGAGCGAGCCAGACATGAGAGCAAGCGAGCGAGCCAGATATGAGAGCGAGCGAGCCAGATAAGAGCGAGCCAGACAAGAGAGCAAGCGAGCGAGCCAGATATGAGAGCAAGCGAGCGAGCAGAGGTGAGAGTGAGCGAGCCAGATATGCAGCAGCCAGATATGAGAGCAAGCTTGCCAGATAAGAGAGGGAGCCAGACAAGAGAGCAAGCGAGCGAGCCAGATGTGAGAGCGAGCGAGCCAGATATGCGAGCGAGCCATATAAGAGAGCGAGCAAGACAAGAGAGCAAGCGAGTGAGCCAGATATGGAGAGCGAGGCGAGCCAGACATGAGAGCAAGCGAGCGAGCCAGATATGAGAGCGAGCGAGCCAGATAAGAGAGCGAGCCAGACAAGAGAGCAAGCGAGCGAGCCAGATGTGAGAGCGAGCCAGATAAGAGAGCGAAGCGAGCCAGACAAGAGAGCAAGCGAGCGAGCCAGACAAGAGAGCAAGCGAGCGAGACACATATGAGAGCAAGCGAGCGAGCCAGATATGAGAGCAAGCGAGCAAGCCAGATATGAGAGCGAGCCAGATAAGAGAGCGAACCAGACAAGAGAGAAAGCGAGCGAGCGAGATATCAGAGTGAGCGAGCCACATATGAGAGCGAGCTAGCCAGATGAGCGAGCGAGCCATTTAAGTGAGAGAGCCAGACAAGAGAGTAAGCGAGCGAGCCAGATATGAGAGCGAGTGAGCCAGACATGAGAGCAAGTGAGCGAGCAATACATGAGAGCGAGCGAGCAATACATGAGAGCAAGCGAGCAAGCCAGATATGAGAGTGAGCGAGCCAGATAAGAGAGCGAGCCAGACAAGAGAGCAAGCGAGCGAGCCAGATGTCAGAGCAAGCCAGATAAAAGAGCGAGCCAGACAAGAGAGCAAGCGAGCTAGACAGATATGAGAGTGAGCGAGCCAGACATGAGAGCAAGCGAGCGAGCAAGATATGAGAGAGAACAAGCCAGATAAGAGAGCGAGCCAGACAAGAGAGCATGCGAGCGAGCCAGATATGAGAGCAAGCGAGCGAGCCAGATGTGAGAGCGAGACAGATAAGAGAGCGAGCCAGACAAGAGAGCAAGCGAGCGAGCCCGATATGAGAGCACGCGAGCGAGCCAGATGTGAGAGCGAGCGAGCCAGATATGCGAGCGAGCCAGATAAGAGAGTGAGCCAGAAAAGAGAGC